>NC_136494.1:139084404-139389404 GCF_053919585.1 Euprymna scolopes | reverse complement strand
CAAATGAAGTTAAAAAAAAAAAACTTCAGTATAAGCTCAAATCCATTGAAAAGCCAAACAGCAGCAGCATGTAGTCCTAAAACCATCAGAAAACATCTGAAAATGAAGGGTCTCAATTATTTAAAGCGACTGCAGAAACCATGTCTTCTTGAACAGCACAAAACGAACCGACTTAAATATACTAGACTTGGGATGAAGTGGGAAAATGTAATTTTATCCGATGAGAAAAGTTTAATCTTGATGGTCCGGATGGATTTCAACACTATTAGCATGATAACAATTTGCCCAACGAGACTTTTCAACTCAGCATAGTGGAGGAGGGTGTTTAATGATCTGGGGTGCTTTTTTGTCAGCTGTGACACTAAAGTTGCAAGTAGTGAAAGGCCGGCAAACATCATTAAAGAACATTTCAATGCTTGAACATGCGTCTATCAGGACTGAAGGTCCACGTATCTGTAGAAGAAATTGGATTTTCCAGCAAGACAACGCTGCGATACACACTTCTCGACAAGCACGAGAATACTTTTCTTGAAATAATATAGAATTGTTAGATCATCCAGCATTTTCTCCGGACCTCACTCCCATGAAAATCTTTGGGGACGGATGGCAAAAGAAGTGTTCAAGGATGGAACCAATTTGATAAAGGAACTTTCGGATTCAGTTTTCAGTACATGGGATAAAATTCCTTCGCAACTGATAAAAAAACTTAGTCGCAAGCATGCGGAAGAGAATTTTTGAAGTAATTCGTAATAATGGAGGCTATACTAAATACTCAGACCTTTTTAGAAATTTACAATTGCCTTCTGTTAGATAAACTATCAGTGGTGTTATCAATGTTTTTTTTTTTTAAATAATTATTACATCAGGCTTAAAGTTTCGAATGGAGCAGATTTCATTTTTTCCATCATATTTTCCCTTTTGGAATCGGTTTCAACAATTTGTTTGATTAAAAATTCGATAATATGCGTAAACGCTTACTTTCTTAAGTGGTTTATGATTTTGACCAGGACTCTATATATATATATATATATATATATATATATATATATATATATATATATATATATACCCACACACATATACATATTTATATATCTAAGCATCAAGTGAAACTAACCTTCACTCCTCCATACCCTCTAACCACTTTAACATGCCTGGTTATCTCCCACTCTACCGTAAGGACTCGGACAGACATATGCATGGACTTGGAGTGCTTCAGACTAAATATGCAACACAATATTAGCTACTTGTATTTTCTCTACCGCTCTCCCGCAAACCAAGACTGTACCCTAATAAACACAGTCTCAGACAGCATAGATATAGCACTCTCCCTCGATACTAGCGCACAAATACATGTATTTTGTGACTTCAATGTCCACCACAGTAACTGGCTAGGATTCTCTAATCACACAGACGTAGCTGGTAGCGCAACACATAGCTTCTCTATATCCCATTCCATATCTCAGTTAGTTACATTTCCGACACGTTTCCCAGACCAGCAGGATCAACATGCCTCACTTCTAGATCTCTTTCTGACAAGGGTTCCCAATGACTGTACAACAAATGCCCACAGCCCACTCGGGAATGCTGATCACGCTGTGATAATGGTAGAAATCAGCCTAAATTCTCGCCCTAAAACTGAACACCCACTACTCAAAACAACGAGGTATTACACAAAGGCTGATTGGGAAGCCATCAGGGAGCTCATCAGAGATGCCCCATGGCAAAATGTCTTTACTCTTCCAGCGGAACAGTGTGCAAATGAGACAACTGAATAGTTTAAAACTACTATTGAAGCACATGTTCCCGCACGGAAATTCTATAGCAAGTCCCACTCTCCCCAATAGTTTACTTCTGCTTGTGTGGCTGCCATTTGTACAAGGAACCATGCGTTCCGCAGATTAAACCTACATACATCCAGCTGAAATAAACAGAAGTTTATAGAAGCTAGAAATAATTGTAAGAGAGTGATAGAGACAGCTAAGACAGATTACTCTGAAACCACCAGAAAACGCATCGAAGCACAGAAATTAGAAACCTCGGATTTTTGGAAAATCTACAACAGCGTAGTAAATAATGGACAGTCAACTATTCCCCCACTATCAAACAAGCATGAGGTTGCTTGTACGGCAACTGACAAGGCTAATCTGCTTGCCAGTCGGTTTGCCTCAAACTCCACACTGAACTCGGTACACCACTCACTCCCTGATTTTCCTCTGCGAACCGAAGCCACACTAGACGATTTGAAAATCACCCCTTCTCAGGTATATGCTATTATAAAAAACCTAGACACCTCAAAAGACTGCGGACCAGATCTCATCCCGGATGTGCTATTAAAAAAATGCTCTGCCGAGGTTGCTCCAGTTCAGTCCAAATTTTACAATAAATGCCTTAACGAATCTTGTTCTCCGGACTGCTGGAAAACCGCCTCTGTAGTACCAGTCTTCAAGAATTCTGATGAAAGAACTGACCCACTAAATTATCGCCCCGTTAGCCTCCTCCCGCTTTTCGCCAAAATATTTGAGTCCTTAGTTAATCAAGCCCTAGTCCAGCACCTAACAGCTGCTAAACTCCTGACTGACAAACAATATGGATTCAGGCAAGCCCGTTCAACAGCATATATCTTAACTGTAGTTTCTGAACGTATATACCGTTCATTGGATAAAACAGGGGAGGGTAGAGCGGTGGCCTTTGATATATCTAAGGCTTTTGACAGGGTATGGCACGATGGTCTTCTAAGGAAAATTAGATCATATGGAATCACTGGAAGAATTCATAATGTAATTAAATCCTTCTTAAGTAATAGAAAAATCAAAGTTGACCTCGACGGTCGTACATCCAAACAATATGACATAAATGCGGGAGTACCTCAGGGGTCTATCCTTGGACCTCTATTATTCCTGATATTCATAAACAACCTCCCTGATAAAATTGTTTCGAAATGGGTATATTTGCCGATGACACCACTCTCTATAACAGATATGAGGGGAAAACAAATGAACACATATCTAAGAAAATGGCAGAAACACTAGAGGATGGCCTCCAATCCGTAGTGGAATGGGGACAAAAATGGTTGGTCACATTCAATGCTGCTAAGACTAAGCTTGTTTCCTTCAATAACTACAAGAAACCTTCTCTACCACCAATAGCAATGGCCAAGAACACATTGCCTGAAATTACTTCTTTTAAACTCCTCGGCCTAACGTTTACAGGGAATATGAACTGGAATAGATACATTGAGAGCATTGCCAAGGCTGTTGCAAGGAAGGTTGGCTCCCTTTACCGTGCTAGAAAACTACTTACGCCTGACAGTATCCTATACCTCTATAAGGCAACCATTCGCCCATGTATGGAGTACTGTTGTCACATCTGGGCTGGTGCATCTGCTTCTTGTTTGTCGCTCCTGGACAGGGTTCAAAAGAGAGTAGTTAACCTGATAGGTCCTGAACTGTCATCTAGGCTTCAACCTCTGTCCCATCGACGAGATGTTGCATCCCTCTGCCTGTTCTACAAATACTTTAATGGTGAATGCTCCGACGAACTGCAAACACTTGTACCTCCCCGACGTAACTACCCCCGACAAACCCGACAAGCTACTAAGTCTCATCTCTTTACAGTAGAGATCCCTAGGTGCAAGAAAGCCTTTTACTCCAATAGTTTCTTCCCCAGAACTGTGGGTCTTTGGAATTCCATTCCGGGATTCTGCTCTCCCAACTGCAATGATATGCAGAAGTTCAAGTGTAATGTTAACAAACATCTTTCTACTCATCTCCCTTCATAATGACCCCGCTAATTAAGTCCCTGATAGTAGCCCCCTGCTTCAAAGTGGCACTGTGCCTAGTTTGGGGTGAAAATTGAATATATATATATATATATATATATATATATATATATACATACATACACACACAACCATATATATATATATATATATGCGCGATTTTTTCTCAGCACATGATATATTTGACATTAACAATTGCATATCTGAAGATATTATATGCTTTATTGAAAAGTTATGTTTACAAAAATAATTTTCCCACATAAAATATTATAAAACCCTCAATATTTCATTGAAAGTGGTGATTAAATTTCTTTTACGATTGTTTGCATGTACACAATTGCAAAGCAAGCAGTTGTTCAGTGCAAACCGACTTTAAAAAGCAAAGAATGCAACTAAGTTATTAATGCGATTCTTTCAGGTTTTTAATATTAGAATCATTCACAATATATTTTTTATATTTTCATTATTTCTTGTTTTACGAACTAAATATTGGCTCGTTTTATGATACCATCTCTTCAAAATATGGTATTACCGAAAACCGTTTCATTAGATATATTCACGATTGTGTTCAAACGTAAAGTGTTTTCTATATAAAGATAAAAGTTTATAAAATAAAATACGCGTAAAATGCGCTTGAAAGCCAAATCACAACGTAATATAAAGAATAAAAACAACTATTTTTATTGTTTGAAATTTATCACAAATATATTTCAGAGGTATACTCCATCTTCGGTGTGTTTTGTTTCTTTTTTCCTCTTTTCTCCTTCCTTGCCATGTTGTAACGTTGGAGAACCTAGTCTGTTTGTAAAGAGCCGCGCGCTGTGTCTAGCCGTTATATTTTTAAATGTTTGAACTGTGCGTATGCAACGCGAGAACAACGTCAAGAATTATAGTTCATATAGAAACGTTGTTTTAATTTGAATAAAATAAAATACGCATCTAGTGCGCTTGATATATATATATATATATATATATATATATATATATATATATATATATATAATAAGAGGAGTAAGAAATGAAGTCGCAAAACTATATATTGGTGGATATAGATTGGTTCATTTATTGAATAATGGAATACAAGCAAAACTTGGGGGATAGAAGGGACTCTTTATGTAAACGTTTTTCGAAGCCTAATGCTTCTCATCAGAAGAGTAGAGAAGGCGCTAGGTACATGGTAGGATGCGGCGTCTAGCGTAGGGTTCATTAGATTAAGTGAAATTATAGAATGTTGGAGAAAAGAGTCCCTTCTATCCCACAAATTTAGCTTGTATTCCATTATTCAATAAATGAACCAATCTATATCACCCCAACATATATTTTTGTGACTTCATTTCATACTCCTCTTGTTCTATTGTACAAGCTCCATTGATAATTGTTGCGCTTGGCATTATCCAGATATGTTTCCTCTTTTGGAATTGAACTCTCTCTTTTCCTCTTACGCATTAAGCTATGTATATATATATATATATATATATATATATATATATATATATATATATATATATATATGCATACATACATAAATAACCGATAATTATTTTAAAAGCTCCCAAAACCCATTTTGCTCCGTTTTGTAAGTCTTTACCTACGAGTTAGATTAAGGAGAATTAAAAGCTATTAAACAACGATTTTGAGTGTTCAAAAATGTAAGTAGTGATATATGTGTATTATACAATTTTTTAATTCTACTCGTTATCAACAGATCCAATTTCATTATTGATAAACTGGGGAAGACGCTTAAGATATTACAATTTAAATAATAGCATTAAATTTCCACTGGGTTCATGTTGACTATAACTTAACTATAACTATTTATTAGCAAATACGAGGAAATCATTAGTTTTAATCAGTCAATAGATGATCTACGTACTGATTTTTTTGCATCAAAAATCGTCAGGTGAAGCAACATTGAGCCTTGTCAGTACTAAGATAGGTAACCTCTTGGGAGGTGCAACTGCAGTATGTGCTCTCCTCTTATAATCCCGGAACTCCTTTCCACTGGGTTCAAGCAATGCTGAATGAGGAGAGCTGTTGTTATGCATCATAAATATATGCACGGCTACACTTACGAGATCGAACGGAGACTTCCATACCACGTAATAATATCAACTGCCTGATTCACATATAAAATTATTTTATAACTGCTAATCAATTATCTTTTTACATGACTTATTAGCATCTATAATTTAAAAGTTTATATATAAATTATGATATTAATATTTTTTAAAATTACATTTTCACCCCAAACAAGGCATATTGCCACTTTGACGTAGGGGGCTTCTATCAATGGCATAATCTATCGGGTACTATGTAGGGAGTTGAGCACCAAGATAAAAATTCACGTTACACTTGAACTTCTGCATGCCAGTACAGTTGGGAAAGCAGGAACCCTGAAGGGAATTCCAAAGTCTAGCGATTCTGGGGATGAAACTACTGGAGTAGAAGTTTCTCTTACATCTTCGAATCTCTACTGTGAAGGGGTGGGATTTTACTGATTTTCGAGTTTGTTGGGGGAATTTACGCTGCAGGGGTACGAGTGCTTGCAGTTCGTCGAGCATTTACCGTTAAAGTACTTGTTTAACAGGCATAGAGATGCAAGATTTCGTCGATTGGAAAACACCATTCAAATGAAAAGAGTCAATATTCGAGACGAAACAAATACAAATCACATACACATACACACACATACATGCGCACACAGAGAGACACCCACCCACACACACACATAAATATATATATATGTGTAATATATATATATATATATATATATATATATATATATATATATATATATATATATATATATATATACCGGTACATCTTTATATATACATAATATCAGGATGGTCATATTGAATGTTTGTACGTTTCTCTGAGAGATCTTATAAATATTTAATGTTTAGTCAGTGTTATTCAGAATCAACTATAAGCTTTTTATCTAGGGAATGCAAAATAAATGTCTTAAGATGTTTTCAGAAAACATTTACATTTCCTTAATATAGCTTTAAATTTGTTCATGTTATATATTTAATTCAGTGCGTATCAGAAATATATATGCAAATTGTTTGTAATTGATTGTTAACTTTTCATAAAATTTCTGAACATACGCCATAAAAAATAATAAACAGATTTGAACATTTATTGTTTTTTTTTATTAAAGTTTTACGTATATATATATATATATATATATATATATATATATATATATATATGTTCTACAAGTACTTTAACGGTGAATGTTCTTACGAAATGCAAGCACTTGTACCCACTCGACGTAAATACTCCGACAGACTCAACAAGCGGCATTGTTTAGGGTGAAAATGTCATAAGAAAAAAATATAGAGATTGTATGTATTTTTTTACGAATTACTTTCATGTTTATCTCGTTTTATTATTTTCATTTCGCTTTAATACTTTAAAAACTAAATATATCCCACATCTTGATTACTTACACAGACACACTGTAAACCTATACATAGACGCACTGTACATGTAAATCTACAATGACTTGTGAATTAGTTTACGAGTATTCTTTTACATGCAACTAAATAAGCATATACACGTGTCTAACCTTATGAAAATGTAGCAATGTCCATATAATATTGGCATGGAATGAGGTACAATTACTTTTTTAATACAGAATGTATAATAGACCCAAATGAAGGTGCAACAGACTTTCAGGTTTAACAATGATTATTTGCTGCAAAGGCACACGATATTTTTTTAAGATTTTGTTTTGTAAAAACTTCGACTTGAAATAAAAAACGGAATCTTTTTCATTTATATTTCACGAAAAAAACACCTTGTCTTAATGAATAGATAATATTGAACTTTTTATCTACATCGTAGATCTTTCTTGTATTTGAGATGAGCATAGATGTAAGAAAAGCATTGATTTTCTGACTCAAAAAAAGGTACTAAAAGAACACCAACTTTCTTAAAATTTTTGCCTTATTTTCCTTGATGAAACACCGTTTTTTTTTCAACTGATACTCCATTATGAGAAATGGAATATTATTTATATTCGCACACTGTGTGAACCTAGTTGTAAGTATAGCCTTATGTTTCATTGGGCAGAATTCTAAGATCTTTTATATTACTGGCTTTTAGCATGACAATAATTCTCTGTACGTGCACATCAATAGTATTTTGTACTTCACTGTGGATCGAACTTCAATATTTTTCACCCATTTCTCCTCTATGATTTTTCCAATATTTGAACGAGACAAAAGTAATAAGCGACACTTTCTAGAAAACATATACGTACACACACATAAGCATATATATATATATATATATATATATATATATATATATATATATATATATATGCATCATATCCAAAAAAATACAAATATGAAGGTTTTCACTCTTGTTGTTTTTGTTTTTTGTCAGTATATATATATATATATATATATATATATATATATATATATATATATATATATATATATATATATATACTGGCAAAAAATTATTTCGACATGAACAAGACAATTTTACATTTTATATTATCAAAAATGTTTCTAGTTACCCCTTCTCAGATATGTTTGAAAAAAATTGTACGTATCTTGACGCATTTTCATTCTGTTGCGACAACATCAGCCACCCTCTCGTGCTTTATAACATGTCTACCATCTGCATATATATATATATATATATATATATATATATATATATATATATATATATATATATATATATATATATATATATATATATATTGATCTACCGATTTAACATTTGTAACATAGAGTATTCAGACATGTGGAAAACACTTTAACAGGGTGCAATTGTAATGCTCTTTTTTTTGGTGGGATGCTCTTTGTCAACTATTTTATGACTGCGCATGCGCGTTTCGTTTACATGACCGCTTTCTTATGTTAAAAATAGTTTTTCCTTGTTTTTTTTTACTTCATGTGTAACAGAATTTAACGTCACACACACACACACACACACACACACACATATATATATATATATATATATATATATATATATATATATATATATGGGGGGCGTGTGTATGAACGTTTTTAATAGATGAGAGCAATGCGGAATTACCGAAAAGCGAGAGGAAAGAAAGAAAAATAAACAAATAAATAGATGAGTATGTTTGAGAAGCAAAACAGAAGAAAAGTGTCAAATTATTTATTCATTTATCAATGTTCCTCTTTTTATATAAACAAACCAAATTACTGGTGTGTCCGGGGTATGCCCGTTAATGGTACAGAACTTTGATTAATTTCGGGACACCTTACCTTCTTAAAAGAAAACAAGTTTATTGTCCAAAACGGTGGAAGGAGCCAGAACCTCAGCATTAAACTAGTACCGCAGTTAGATATCATTAGATTATTGTGTAGGTAACTGGGAATAATTTTTATTTATTTATTTATTTTTGCTATGTTTTATTATTTGTAATATTGTTTGTTTTTTTCTGTGTTGATCAATTTACTAATTTATTAGCCTATTGTGATAATATATTTTATTTATTTCTACTACCGGGTCGACGAGGGTTCTTTAGTACCGCAGTCAAATTTGAGTAATTTATAGTAGAAGGAAGGAAACTCTACTAAACTTTTTTATTATGTGTAACAAATATATTTTATTATTTATATTTTATCTCCAGCTAGTAAAGTATTAAGGAGCTAACCGAGAATGATTATTTGTAAGATTAGCTACAATATTATTACATTTGTTTTTTTTGTGCTGTAATATGTTTGTGTTTGTTTACAAAATATCTGCTACTTACTCACTCTTTTTCTCTCCTCCACTTTCACATTTCTTGTACTGTTTCTTCTCTCTTTTTATATTGTTCATTTTTATTTATTTTTTTAGATAATCTTAAATAAAAATGCTTACATGTACATATTCTATTTATTTATTTATTTCCCTTCTACTTCTCTTCCATCCAACTTCCAATCCCCACGCGCATCATATTATCTCCCTTTTCTTACTTCCCACTTCCATCCACCCAAATTGCCGACTTTCTATGAAAAACTATATTAATTAAAAATTTATTTAAAATCTTTACTGAAATTTTGCTTGAAAAGTATTATGTTCTCATATGTACATATTTTTTATGTGTGTATGTTCGTAGCATGTAACTTACTATCTACTATTTATCTCTTGTAATTTACTCTTTTGGTTGTTTCAAGTTATATATTCTTATTTCCTTGAAGTCACATTAATGCTTAATGTAGATGTATTGATCCTCATTGTACTTCCTACACTATGCCTTTATTACTATACACATCTCTTTTCTTGTTTTTTTCTTTATTTTTTGATATTTTTTATTATTGTTGTTATAAGTTCTGTTGTTATTTGAATTAAGGTCAAAGGATGAAAGAAGAGTTCACGCCTTTATTATTACTGATATTTAAAAATGGCATCCCTGATAAAATTGTTCCTGAGATGGGTATATTTTCCGATGACACAAATCTCTATGACATGCAGGAAGGGAAAACAAATAAACACATATCAAAGGAAATTCGCAGAAACACTAGAGGACGACCTCGAATCGATAGTAGAACGGGGACAAAGATGGATGGTCACATTCAATGCTGCCAAGACTAAACTTGTGTCCTTCAATAATTACGAGAAATCTTCTCTACCTGCAATAGCAATGGCCAAAACACATTAGCAGAAAGTACTTTCTTTAAACTCCTCGGCCTAAAGTTTACAGAGAACATGAACTGCAATAGATACATTAAGATAATTTCCAAGGCTGCTACAAAGAGGGTGGTCTCTCTCTAACGTGCAAGGAAACTACTCACGTCTGAACGTATCCTTTAACTCTATAAGGCCACCATTCATCCATGTATGGAGTACTGTTGTCACATTTGGGCTGGTGCATTTGCTATTTGTTTCTCACTCCTGGACAGAGTTCAAAAAGAGTCGCCAGGTTCTGAGCTGTAATCTAGGTTTCAGCCTCTGTCCTACCGACGAAATGTTGCATCCCTCTGTCTGTTCTCCAAGTAATTTAATATTGAATGCTCTGACGAACTACAAGCACTTGTACCCCCTCTGACGTAACTACCCTCCACAAACCTTACACGCAGCTAAGCCCTACCCCTCCACAGTGGAGATTCCTAGGTGTAGGAAAGCCTTCTACTCCAATAGTTTCTTCCCCAGAACTGTTAGACTTTGAGACTTCCATCCGGGGTTCTGCTTTCCCAACTGTACTTATATGCAGAAGTTCAAGTGTAATGTGAACAAACATCTTTCTACTTATCTCCCTTCATAATGCCCCTGCAACTTTTGTCCCCGATAGAAGCTCCCTACTTCAAATTTGTATTTTGCCTTATTTGGGGTGAAAATAGATTTTTAAAAATATATAATTTTTAACACAAATTCAGACACATTAAGTCGTTATAATAAAATGATACATTGCACTCCAGAAGCAACACCATCACTATCGAGACATGTATAGAGAAAGAACCCTATAAATTTCTGTAAATACTAAGTCCTCCTACTGCAACCATTTAGCACCGGGATCTGTTCTACACTTTACTTCGGTACTATATTGCACCCATCGAAATTGCTTTTTAGCTATATGCACATAATATAAACTTTCCATTACCCAATACAAAAAAAAATGCCTCTTTCTTAAAATCTGCTTCATCTGATTGGATAAGAATGTCTTATTCTATTATTCCCGAATCCACTTCTACACACAAGAATGAACACACGGGTACCGTCATTTATTTTTTAATTTTGGAGCGTATTTGCAACCCTTGTACAATGCTATTTTTTTAATTTTGTGTTCGTTTGTTGACAGGCAAACTAATTATAATATAAAACTGTATACAAAACACATTATTAGACTACAAGAGCTGAACAAAAATTATGTTTATTATCTTTTCATCATTTTGTATTCGACTAAATTTACGACATTCAAGACCGTAATATTGCTTTTAAAATTTGGTCTTTCTAAAGATTTAATAGATTGATATTATTCTGTCCAAACTGATTTTTTACGCTATTAATTAAAACTTGGTTACATGAAAAGGCATAAACAACGCGATATTTGATTTGTAAAAAGAAAGTCTGCACAAGCTTAGAAAATTCAAATTTTTATAGCAATACGGCGGCCTGGAATGTTATATATTTAATCTCATGAAAATGATGAAATACTATTACAACGACATTTTTCTGGTTTTATAATTTTGTGTCTGTCTTATAATTTACGCCGCTAAACTATACATTACCTTTAATTACATTGCCTAGAGAAAAAACGTATTTGTATATATATGTTTTTCGTTTACATCTCTTTTCAGGACTCATGATCGACACTGCTACGACTTAACTTTTTTTTTTTTTGTAATCTTCAGACCTCAGTCCTATTCGAAAACGTATGGCAGTACATCAAGCAACAGCTTCGCAATGACAAAATTTCAAATTTAGATGAACTTTAGACAAAAATGTAAGAATAATGGGATGCCCTTTTTACCGTATTTCATGCAGTCTAATTCAAGAAATTCCCAAAACATTGCAGGCTTTCAAATTGCAGAAGGCTTATGCTCTTTAATATGAACTAGTTCCTTGTGTTTCTGTTGTATTTGTGTTGATTTTCTCCCTAAATTTACATTTAAATAACAATTTTCCATTGTGCAGATTACTTTTTGCCTCTTCAATTTGAAGTCATTTTTTTTAAATTGACGTGTATACTAGAATATTTCAATTAAAAGTAAAATATCAACAGGGAAAATTATAGAAGACTAAAAGGCCAATCATATGAGGTACAGTTTGTTTAACTAGTTACATTATATTTAGTATGAATTTGCAGGTTTTGAAAAAATACAAGTGCGGACTTTTTTTGCCGATTATACACACACATACACACACACACACATATATATATATATATATATATATATATATATATATATTTATATATATATATGTGTGTGTGTGTGTGTGTGAGTGTGTGTGTGTATATATAGCGAGGGAGAAAGAGTGAAATGGAGATAGGGGTAGAGTGGCTGTTGATGTTAGGCTTAGGAATTGTTTTGTTCACTCTCAGGAAATGTTCCCGAAAAAGGGTTTATTTATTGTTAATCGCCTCGTCAATCTCATATAATTCCACGAAAAATTACAGTGTCAAATATGTTTTAATACGGCAATTGAATTACGCAATAACTAATCAATGCATAAGATGTTATAATTAATTAATTATAAATTGCTTTTCATATTATTCTATCGAAGAAAGAGTAAAACCTATACGAATATATAAATTAAATATCAGTTTATTAAAAAAGCAACACGATGAATTGTATTTACGTATTTGCATTTTAATTATTTTAAATGCCAATAGTAAATGTGATGTGAATAATTTCTAATTTCATTTATTGTCGATATAAACAAACGTATTGTCCGAAATTATTCATTGTTTCTGCAACATTTATGAGTACAAAAATACTTCCATATTATATTTGAATTTTTTAGTTAAACAACATTTTAAAAATATTTCTATTGTTTTTTTTTGCCAGGGGTTGGCAGTTATTAAACTTGATATCATTTATTTTATTACTTTACAGTTTGTGAGTCGATGGCTACAATTCAATATGGTGCAATGTTTTTATTTTTATACGCCATCGCACATGCGAAAAATCAAACAAGAAGACCACCCGGGTTGGTACAAATTAAGTCATTTTTTTTTCTTGTTCATTATGTTAGTTCGAATTAGGGCGCATTTATGGATGGCAGATGGCGAGAGAAAGCGCAAACATACGAAAAATAGATAGAGGAAAAGAGAGAAGTCAGCGATACAAAATCAAAAAGACAAATTGAAAAGAGATATTCGCACAAAAGCGGCCATAGAAAGAAACCAACCAAATCAAAAGAAGAGAAGGAAGACGTGTCAAAGAAAGGAAAACATTAAGTACTTGTCCGAACAACAAATAAACCCTAAATTAATATGAGACTTTTTTACGGGTAACCAAATTAAAAGTATGAAAAAAAATTGAAAAATGCACTGAAAAAGAATATTATGTAAGTGCATTTAGTTAACGTAAAAATTCTAACGGTTATCCTCATACAGTTTGTCATATTAGTAAAGAATACATATTGTTCAATATTATTTAAATAATACGCACTTATAATCGAAATGATATATGCAAAACCTGTCGGTCTATAGAACTTTTCCAATTTCTAAAATTATATTTTATTTTATGCTTGGTTTGAGTATTTTATATTTTTCTTTTTATAATTATATTTTACATATTCTCATTTGAATCTCTCATTACTATTGACATTCCTGTGATTGTCATGTACTATATTAAAAGAATAGAGAATACGATATAATCAAGTAGATCAAAGTTATCGTTTGCTTACAATCTTGGGTGGTGTTTAGAGTGACGGGCACTTGAACAAGTGACCGTTTCACAATTTCAAATTTTATATATGAGAAATCACCGTAAAGCAACACATTGTACAAGTCGCAATATATTAAACCCGTACACTAGAATCAATTATTATCGATTTATAAGATGTGTGATTAGACCGCGCAATCTTTGTTACACAATTTGTAAACCAGGTCGCCAAAATTACAATACTCATAAAAAATAATATAGAATGTCGGGCAGAAATCAAGGCACAAGAAAATGTTATGCTTAATAAAACTATTTTTTTATTTGCATTCGCAGACACAAATTTTCTATTAGAGTTGGAGTAGGCAATTATCTTTTTAATTGCTTATGCTACACGATTAAATAAGTTGGAAAAACATATTTTGCAAGGCATAAAATGTTTAAACAAAATGTATTCTATCAATTAAAAAATGTCGAATATTAATTTTAAAAAGGTTTCCTTTTTCCAAGTGCACTTTTATGAACGTTAAAAAATAAAATATTAAAAAAATTAAATTGAATCTAAAGTTATACTTGGATTTATTTCATATATATATATATATATATATATATATATATATATATATATATATATATATATATGTATATATATATATATATACAACTATTTCATTTACCCACATAAAATTAATATACGAAAGTATACATTTATGCATCAACTTTAAGTATTTACTTAAAAAGAGCTCAATACGTAGGTATAGCTAGTTAGTAAGTTATAAAATATATATATCGATTAAGCTACACTTAATATTCCGCGTTTCATCCCCTCTAGGACTCTTTAGACTTATGCGCCTAAGCCTGAAGGGTCATAGAGTGGACGAAACGCGGAATATTCAGTGTAGCTTAATCGCCATATATATTTTATAACTTACTATATATATATATATATATATATATATATATATATATATATATGTATATATATATATATATATATTTATTTATTTCGTATATTAATTTTATGTGAGTAAATGAAGTAGTTATATATATATATATATATATATATATATATATATATGTTGCTGCACTTAAAAACTGAAATTGATTTATTATTTAGAAATTACTGATAATATAAATAAATCAATTTCAACCATTGTTTTTGAAAGGGCAATAAAATTTGCACAACAAACATTAATCCAAGCTAATTTTAATATTAAATTTGAATAAAACTTTTACAGTTTATTTTGTGAATGGATTTAAGTTCATTTTTATAATTGATCAATTTCAATACAGTTTTGTACTTTTATTCGTTAAGTTTATAAACAAAACACATTTTGTTTAAACATTTTTTATTTTCTTGCACGAAATGCTTTTCGAACTTATATCTCATTTTAATTGATACTTGTGCTTAAAGTATAAAAAATTTAATCCATACTTGTGCTTAAAGTATAAAATATTACTACGCGTTTCAGACATATATCAAGTTTTTAAACATTGTTTTAATATTGTTATTACATGACAAAGTATATATTTTAATTAAAAACTGATTGTCATCTCAACTTCAACATGGAAAATAAAAAGTACACAGGTATTTTCACCAATCTTCTGTTATTCTTTTTCTGCTTATTATTTATTTTGTTACTCTTCATTTATCTCTCCCTCAAGTTTCATTTATATTCTGTCTAGGTCATTGGGGTCTGTTTAATTAAACATTAAACCCAATAAAAGTAATAATAGATTGCATTTACATTATTGATAGTTGTTGATTCAGCATCAACTATGTTATAACGCCCTACTCATTACTGCACGTATATGTTACACCATTTTATGCACAATATAATGTTTATCGAGTACTTTACTAATTTGTTTCAATCCGATACCCTAAACAACAAAATTGTATTAAAGAAAGGTGCTTATAACATATCAGTCAAAACTAATTTCTTAACCTCTCATTATCCGGGAACTCGTTTCTGTGCAACTTAAAAGCTAAATATGAGGAATAACAAAAAAAAAAAAAAACAAATTCAATATGAAATCAGTGTAAAAATAATAATTTTGGCAGTTATACTAATACAGTGAAACCCAGGCATACTCTCTTAAAAATTAGTATCAAAATACAGTACAGTATATAATACACAAGTATATAATTAAATAACATTATAAATAACACCGTAAGACGGGACTAATTCTGTAAATGAGGTCGGAAAACATCGTATTCCACATCCTCACGTAAAACAATAAGTGTCCAAGGGTGTCCTGTGGTTCTACTGTATCAAGATTGCAATAAAGTAATAATGTTTCCACCTGAAGTGCGTAAGTGTACAGGTGTCCTAATCTACTAGCACACAATTTTTCTTGTAATTATTTTTTCTGCTGATCCCTTTACCATAATTAATAATTAATTTCTATATCAGAAGTAAGTATGCAATAATATTTTCATTCGATATCCGTTAATTTTAATATAAACCGGCATCCTATATTTTCTCGTAATTATTTTTCTATTGATTTATGTCTTATAGTTTCTGGAATTCATAATAATTTCGACATGACAACTAAATCCGCAATAATGTGTTCACCTGAAATGCGTTAGATTAGATTACCCTTGTTATTATTCACAGACACCTGACAATGTTATTTTAATTATACTTTTCTTGGTTTATTTTCTATAATTCGTAGAATTTGTACAAATTTTGATTACAGTGGCAAAAATACATAATAATGTTTTGTATCTGAAATACGTCGGTTTCAATGATCCTTAATACAGAGGAGGGCACTACGTTTTTTTATTTAATTATCTTAAACACACACACACACAGATATATATATATATATATATATATATATATATATATATATATATGTTTATTCCATATTTTAAATTTCTAGTAATGTCGGCATGGCACGGAAGTATATAATACTATTTTTATCTGAAATGCGTTGGTTTAAAAAATCCTAATCTAAACAAGCATCTGAGTTTTCTTATTATTTTTCTATGGATTTATTTTTCATAAATCTTGAAATTTATACTAATTTAGACATGGCACGTAGGTTTATTTTAAGTTTTTAACTGGAATCGGATAGTTTAAATAATTATTCATCTACGGAAGCGCCGTACATTTTATTTTAATTATTTATTATTATTTATTATTAATATTTTTAATAGACGCAAATCATTAAACGTTAGCAGGTATTTATCCATCCACCTGAAATAGGTTTGTTTTAAAGATGCACCCTTCACTTTTTTATTTTTTATTTTCATCCATTACAATAATTTTTGTTATACATACATGCTTCGGCATGAGAACCTAGTATAATGTTTTCACATGACATGCGTTAGTTTTAATACATCTTGCCTACACATGTACACTAAAGTTTTGTAGTATTTTTCCTATTAGGTTTGCATAATAATTTGATTTTATA
This sequence comes from Euprymna scolopes, assembly GCF_053919585.1. Classification (NCBI taxonomy): domain Eukaryota; kingdom Metazoa; phylum Mollusca; class Cephalopoda; order Sepiida; family Sepiolidae; genus Euprymna; species Euprymna scolopes. Next base: position 139,371,890 of record NC_136494.1, on the reverse strand, counting down.
CTAATTTCATCATGAGAGGTAAGTACATAATAGTGTCTTCATCTGAAATGCGTTATTTTAAAATTGGCTTAATCAACACAAACAACTTATTTTTTGTATTAAATCGTATCCGATTACTTTTGAAATTTATACTAATTTTTATATGAAAAGTAAGTTTTCAATAATATTTTTCCATGAAATGCATTGGTTTAAAAGAATCACACTCTACACAAGCACACTATATTTGTTTGTAATTATTTCTCTAGAGCTCGTTCCATATTGTTTAATGGCATACGAATTTCGACGTGACAATAAGTACGTAATAACGTTTGTACTTTAAATACCTTAGTGTACAAGATTTCTAATAAACACAATTTTTCTATTTTTTCTTCTAATTATTTTTTCTTTTAATATATTTTCCATAAATTTTTGGAATTTCAACTTCAAACATAATGTTTTTCACCTTTCCATTAGTAATAGTGCATCTCTCTGTAATTTTGTGTATTTTACAAATATCAATCTACATTAGCATCCTACATTTTCTTGAAATAATTTTTCTATTGATCCATTTTCTATAATATATTTTTTTATTTTTAATTTTCACCCAAACATAGCACATTGCCACTTTAGTGTAGGGGCTATTATCAAGGACATAAGCTACTGGGATACTATGTAGCGAGTTTGGCACCAAGATGTCGGTTCACGTTACACTTGAACATTCGCATGTCCGTACAGTTGGGGAAGCAGAGACCCGGAATGGAATTCCAAAATCTAGCGTTTCTGGGAAAGAAACTACTGAAGTAGAAAGCTCTCTTACCTCTAAGGCTCTCTACTGTGTAGGGCTGAGATTTAGGTGCTTGTCGGGTTTGTCGAGGGTGTTTACGTCGTGGGGGCACAAGTGTTTGACGTTCGTCAGAGCATTCACCATTAAAATACTTGTAGAACAGGCAGAGGGATGCAACATTTAGTCGGTGGGTTAGAGGCTGAATCTTAGATGCCAATTCAGAACGTATCAGGGTGGAGATTCTCTTTTGGACCTTGTCTAGGAGCGAGAGACCAGTAGCAGATGCACCAGCCCAAATATGAAAACAATACTCCATACATGAGCGAATGGTGACCTTATAGAGTTATAGGATTATTTCGGGCGAGAGAGCCTACCTTCTTTGCAGCGATCCTTGCAAGGCTCTTAATGTAATTGTTCCAACTTTCTGTTTCCTGTGAACGTTAGACCGAGGTGTTTAAAAGAAGTATTTTAAGAAAATTAATATTTTCCCATTGCTATTGGTGGTAGAGAAGGTTTCTTGTAATTATTGAAGTATACAAGCTAAGTCTAGGCAGCATTGAATGTGACCATCGATTTTTCCCCCATTCAACTATGGATGTGTAGTCATCCTCTAGTGTTTCTACCATTTCCTCAGATCTGTGTTCATGCGTTTTCCTGTTGTTGCTGTTATAGAGCGCGATGTCATCAGCATATATACCCATTTAAGAGGTAATTTTGTCGGGAAGGTCATTTATGAATATTAGGAATAATAAAGGTCCGAGCATAGACTCCTGGATCACTCCCGCACTAATATCATATTGTTTAGGGGTACGACCGTCGAGGATAACCTGGATTTTTCTCTTATCTAAGAAGGATTTTATTATGTTTAGTATTCGTCCAGTGATAACGTATTATCTTATTTTCCTGAGAAGACCATAATGACATACCCTGTCAAAAGCCTATTATATATATATATAGAGAGAGAGCCACAGCTCTACATTCCCCTGCTTTGCCCAGTGAATGGTGTATACGTTCAGATATTACAGTTAGTATATCTGCTGTGGAACGGGATTGTCGTAATCCATATTTTTTGGTCGGTCAGAACTTTAGCATTTGCAAGTTAATGGGACCAGAGCTTGGTTAATTATTGACTCATATATTTTGGCAAAAGTGGAAGGAAGCTAATGTGGCGATAAATTACTGGGTCAGTTCTTTCGACAGAATTCTTGAAAACTGGTACCACAGAAGCAGTTTTCCAGCAGTCCGGAAAACAAGAGTCATTAAAACATTTGTTGTAAAGTTTGGAGAGAACTGGAGCTACTTCGGCGGATCATTTTTTTAATAGCAGATCCGGGATGAGATAAGGTTCACATTCTTTTGAAGTGTCAAGGTTTTTATTATAGCATGCACCTGAGAAGGGGGGATTTTCAGAACGTCTAGCGTGGTGTCTATCCGCAAAAGGAAAGCCAGGTAGAGGGCGGTTAGTGTGAAGTTGGAGGCATTTTACGAATATATGCTGATATTGTCATGACAACTATGTAGGTAAAATTTTCACCTGATATGCCGCAATTCTAAAGATCTATTATCTAAACAAACACCCTATATTTTCTTGTATTTTTATTATTAATTCATATTCCTGAGTTTTGGAATGTATGATAAGTTTCGATATGACACTTAAGTACGTAAATATGTTTTCACCTGAAATGTGTTAGTTACAATGCCTCCTAATCTACACAAGCGCCCAACGGCTTTCTTTAAATATTTCCTCTCTTGATTCATATCTTATAATTATTGGAATTTGTACACATTTAGACGTGATAATATGTACGTTAAAATACTTGTACCTCAATTATCTCTGTTTAAATTATCCTTTTTTTAATTATTTTTTACTGATTTATTTTCCATAATAGTTCGAATTTTTACAAATTTCGTTATAACATGTAATTACATAATCATATTTAAATCTTAAATGTGTATGTTCAAATGATGCCATATCTACACAAGAATTCTATGGTTATGTTGTAATTATTTTTGATTCATTCCGTTTCAATAATTTCTAGAATCTACGCTAACTTACACATAAAACGTAAGTACATGTTTATGGTTTCACACGAAATGCTTCAGTTTAAATGATCTCCAATCAACGCATAATATTTGTGGTTTTCTTGTAATTACTTTTCTATTTATTGCTTTTTTATACTTTTCGGAATTTATACTAATTTCAACTTGAAAATTTAGTACATAAAAATGTCTTCACTTGAAATACATCGGTTTGAAAATGAGGCCTGTGAAGCACTAGTAAAACTTAGATTCTTGTCCGCCCTTTCAGATATGTTCTATTATTATAAATATATATCCTCAAATATGACAAATAAAACGAATTTAATAGTAGTTGCAATATTTATCGTTCACTCCCTATTTGTATGTACGTCTGTGTGTGTGAGTCTCTCTCTCTCTCTCTCTCTCTCTCGCTTGATAATCTTTTCTTCACCTTTTGACATTTCGTCACCTTTTCAATCAATGTTTAAAAATAAACTAAATAGATTTAAAATTTCGCAACAGAAACTTCTATTTAACATTTTCAGAAGCAAAAATGTGTAGAATGAAGTAATAAACATTCTAAAAAGATTTTATTAAAAATATCCAAAATATACCAAAACCAATCATGAGATAATTTGGAGAATATCGAATAAATACAATTAAAGATCTACCTAATTTTTTTCCTTGTAAATGAAAGTTCTAGCTAGACTAAAATTAAAATAGAACACTTTCACATGAGGACGATTCTGAATGTTATGTGGCTTGCTCTCTCCAGATGGATTATTATTGGTATTCGCATGATTCGCAGTTACCAATATAATCATTTGCTGTGTGCGTTTCTGTGTGTGAGTTCGTTCCCTATAGACTCCAACATTTCTTGGCTGAATTTGTTTTTAAAATTCGATCACTAATGTACTTCATGTATTTGGCGGTTTTATTAGATGTTTGTTTTATGTAATTTCCTTCGATAGGTATCAAAAATGAATAAAAAAAAGCAGCACCTCGACTTTGACCAAATTCAATACCCTTATAGAACTTTATATCACAAATGTATATGAAAAGATATATCACCGCCTTGCAGAAAAGTTTAGCCTATAAAATCAACATAAGATGCTCTGATTAGGCAGGGCCGCTTCTGAAAAGTATATTTTTATTTAGAGTTTAATTGAACCATGATAATTGACATTTGTATTTTAAACTTCAATTCAAGCAATTATATAAATATTTTTTTATAAAATCAACACTAGGTTATCTACATTGAAATGTAGACTAATGCATGTTATAGCATACGTCACAGCGTAAATAAATGTGAAGCTTCCCCCTTGTACACCGCGATGGGTTGCTGGATAGATCAATCAACCATAAATCAATCGAGTTGATTGGAAAAATGAGTGAGATCTCCCATACCGATGACAATAATATTATGTTAAGTGTGGAACATTCGATGATATTCATTCAATCATGAATAGCGGGGTAGTTTTAAATTGTTGCAGTATTTATTAATATAGATAACAATGAAAATTATACTTTTTTTTGGATAAACACTTTAATTAAAATGCAAATACATGGTCGGATGTGGTGACGGCATTGATGCGATGGCGCGTAATAGGACATTGTTAACTATTCGACAATCAGTTAGTATGCAGTAAATTGTCTTATCACCAACTTCACACTTCAGCTAACCCATAGATATTGAAAAGCCAGTATTTGCTTAATCTGGTAACGCTGATCAATAGGATGGTGACGATGATGATGGTGGTGATGATGATGGTGATGATGATGATGATGATGATGATGATGATGATGATGATGATGATGATGATGACTATTATACCGATTGAATTAGTATATAACAAAAACACGATTCGTGCCAAAGCTTTCTCTCTATTCACAAATAGTGCAATTTCTTCAATGGTCGGTGGGCTTCCCATGGCGGGCGAAGCGGCACACTATTGCAACGAACACGCACGTGCCGGAGCCTCGTTTTCAAAGACGCTCCGTACCCTTGATGCTTCTGACGGACGCTGTGAATGGTAAATTTCGAGCAAACAATCAAGAGCCACCGCCCGGAAACGTTTCGATAGACGATAACCAGTGAAAGCTGATGGTTATCTAATCTTCGGAAGAAACAGTAGGAGGATGTTTTTTCTTTCTTTTGAAAACACAATGAGTAATACAAAATGGGGTGTTGGAATGAATGGCTCGCATTCTGGGAAATTTGTTCGGAAAATATCATTCACTTTCTTGAAAGCTCTCCTACTGAGACGCTATTATCACACACGAGGGTCGATAACGTGTAATTTTATAAGGAAAGGGGGTGCCTGAACACAAAAGAATATTTTGAAAACAACGCTACTGAGAAAACATTGCAATCTTTTTCCCATGCGCACCTTATAAGAGTGCGCGCTTAATACTTCGTATTAGACTACTAACCAATGGTAATAATTTTCCAGGTAAACAAGCTCAAATATAAAGCTTATTTTTAATCACTTTACTTATGCGTGGTATAAAGTGATGCTAGAATATTAATATTTGTCATAAAGAGAAAAACACATAAAAAGACAGAAATCATCTCAAACTTATAGGAATATTAAAAGAAAATTACAGAATATTTATTTTTAAAAAAGTCTTTACAGAATTTAGGATGATATACATCGTAGTATATATCTTATAGATTTGGATAGATATTCGCATTTACACACATACAGACACACACACACATATATATATATATATACACACACATATATATTATGTATACATATATATATACATATATATTATATATACATATGAAATATACATATATATGTATATATATACAAACATACATATGTATATATACATATATATTATATATACATATATATACATATATATATACATACATATATATACATATATATATATATACATATATATATAATCATGCAGTCCGTCAGCTTTGACGGTGACTAGTCAATGCTGTATCCTTCGGTACAAGACTTTTTACCTTGGCTCGCTTGCGCAGTTTAGGTGCAGTATCTGTTGCGCATCAGATAAACACCCCCTGACCCTCCAATGCTCATATCATTGGCGCGAACCCGCGACGACTGGTAGCAGAGGAGGCCGTAGCTTCTTGCCGAAAGTAATCTCACTGAGGTCGCCCTATCGGGTCCGGTACTACGCCTCCTCTTTCTGGATAGGTCCCCTAGCACTTTAAGGAAAACTGGAAGGCTGCAGTAGGATACAAAATCCTAGTTTCAATCTCGTAGCCTTTTGTTTTCATAAGGCCCACAATGTAGTAGTGTTGGTTCCCCTAGTCTTAACTTTACAAAGGGCACCCACAAGACAGTGGGGTAGAGGTTGGTAGTGTGCACGGGCATGGCCACACATCGGTGGGCAATGACGCACTACCTCTGGGCTCCCCTACTACTCCCAGATCTCCTACAGGTTTAACTTTTATGCATATATATATATATATATATATATATATATATATATATATATATATATGGGATCCCCTATTACTCCGAGATATCCTCACTTTAGCTTATATATATATATAAATATAAATATATATATATATATATATATATATATATATATATATTTAAAAGAGTGTAGCCATCAACAATTGTGGGTTTTTTTAAAGGTTTTCATCATATTTTTATTTTAAAATATTTTTATAACGCGTTTCGAGCCTAGGGTGTGCTCTCTTCAGATATTTTCGTAAAAAGTTTTTCTTTAAAATGGGAGTTTGTGGATATGCCTCCGCTGATATTAAATATGTTTTTCATAGTGGTGCGATGCGTGTGTTCAGTGTTTAGACGTTCTGTCTCCAACTGTAAGTGTTTCACTGTGACCGGTCAAAGTTAGTTTCAAAGAGTGTTTTTTAGTCCATATGGTGAAGGTTTTTATGGCTTCTTTAGGGTTCTTTTTTAAATACTTTCTTTCCCCATGTATAGCATACACTCACACACAATCCCATACGCATACATATATATTCATGTACATGTACACATGCACACGCATACAGGCACACACACATACACACACGTACATACATAGAAATATATGTAGGAGCATACATATATACACATATACATACCCACCTACACACTCACACACGTACTCGCATACATCCACCGCTAACAATTATTTTTATTTTTTTATTTTTTTATTTTATATATATATATATATATATATATACACACTTTTTTTTCCTACCAAAACACGCATGTATATATGCGCTTAATCATTCAGACATATGTACACGCACCCACACACACACACACAAGTAAGATGGAGAATAATAGGTAGAAGATATATATATACACACACATACACGCACATACACACATATATGTACACACATATATGTATGTGCACAAACACTCACAAACATCCACATACTATGTAGGCACATACACATACACACACATGCACACACACATACATATGCAGGGGCTCACACATACGCGTATATCCATATTCACACGAACACATTTACCCACTCATACATGTGCATACATATGTATATATACATACATACACACACATACATACGGATGTGTATACACTCATCCACCCATATATATATATATATATATATATATATATATATATATATATATATATATGGGCACATGCACTCACAATCCCACACACACATACATATTCATACATCCCACCTTATGTATATATTGGTTGAAGTTTCCTTTCCAATCCATGCACATATGCATACATGGATTCGGTCACCCAAACATAAGTGCACGTATACATACAAGCAAGATGTAGCATAGATAACAGATGATATATAATTATACACACACGCATACACAATCATATGTGTACACCCACGCACATACACATATACACACGCACACACGCGCGCACACACACATACATACGTTTAATTTCTAGTTGTTTGTTTAGTTAAGAGAAATGGTACTGTACTGGGTATGGGCGCGCACCCGCGAAAGTGTGCGTGTGCCTTATTGTGCTTTTTTGTTGTTTCGTGTGTGAGGGTGTACACCTACCCAAGCATGCATGCGTGTAAGTGTATTTTGTGTTTTGCCTATTTATGTGTATAATTATGGAGAGACGTTTAAGGCGGGGTTAAACTTTGTTATTAAATTTTTTCTCTCGTTGGAACTACACAACCATCACTTTAAATATATATATATATATATATATATATATATATATATATATATATATATATATATATATACTGCAAAGTTGTGTTGAAAATTCAAAAACTCACGTTTTCGTTTTTATAACCTTCGTTTTTTTCCTGGGTTTTTCTATTACAGCTGTTTCATTAATAAGTGGCAATTTCAAGATTTATGTTTCCGTAAAAATATCCTGTCCCCACCAACTTCTTCAGATGTTTATCCATTAAGTATTTACAACTAATGGTATATTTTTAACATGCTGGACATCGTATTCTGGTGAAAAGATTTCAACAGCTATGCTACCTCACTTCCTCCATCTTTTTTGTTATATAAAGATAGTTTTCCGTTTTAACCCGTACTTCCGTATTTTAATTCTTTATTTATTAATTATTTATTTTTGTTTTAAATTTCCCTGTTTCTCCTATTTGTTTTTTTTCCAATTATCATATAATTTTATTCCTATATTTATGCGTGTTTATTTTAATATTGTTTTGTTTTTTTTGCTTAGTGTTTGAATTCGTATTATATTACCCGATACAGTGGATAGCACGCTGGTGGTATCATTTTTTATCTATGATTACCTCCCTTGCATTTTTCTCCTGATCTACTCTAGTGCGTGAGATTAAATATGTGTTTCTGTGCAAACACCAGTGGATTACATCTAGTCTTTTGTTTAATAATTTTTCTTTTGATATTAATATATGGTAAGATTTTAATATACATAGCTTGCATCTTTTCGATTTGCTAGGTTTATATTCCCCCCTTATCAATTATTGACCATCTTAATTTATATTCAGTTTTATTTTCCTTTAATTCCTTAATCCATACTGCTAAAGTTGTTGAGTTTTGCTTTGTTTGTTTTTTCGGTTGTTTTCGCTATTACTATTGGTTCTGTTTCTATTTTCGTTATAAATTGTAGTTGTCACAATTGTTATGATCCTTACTACTGTTGTTTTCATTTTTATTTACATTGTTGTTGTTTTCGCTATTTTTGGTGTTCTTTTCTTTCTCAGTCTAATGCTGATTTCTCCATATATTTCAGATTTGGGTAACATTAGCAAAACAACACTATACGAAATCCTTTCTAAATTAAAAACAAAACAAAATTTACATGTGGAAATCATCGGAAGAGGTAATTGAATGGTTCGGCACACTATCCTAAGGCAAAAATAGAAAATTCCTTATGTTTGATATAAATTCATATTATCCCTTTATTTCACGAAATCTCTTCGAGGAAGCACTAGAACTAGCTAGAAAACTAACAATGATAACACATTTAGAAATAGACATTAAAGGACTAGATGAACTCTAATTAAATATGATAACAAACTTTGGACCAGAAAGAACAGAAACCTCAACTTTGACGTCACAATCGGGAGCCCAGATAGTGCACAATTAACAGACTTTGTAGGTCTTTATATACTAAATGAACTATATGAAAAGATTCCAGGACTAAGAGGAGGACTATACCGGGATGATGCATTATTCTATTTGAACTCAAGAAATAGCTTATTTGAAAAAAAAACTGATTCTAGATATAACAATATACCCAAAACCACCAACTTCTTAGACATAACCCTGATTCTAGACATCAACTCCTATGAACCCTACCATAAACCCAACCAAGGCTATTCTACATATATCACAAGTCCAGCCATCCGAATAGTATGAAAAAAGCACTTATACCTAGCATCTCAAAAAGAATATTCAAAATATCACAAAATGAAGAATTATTCAATAAAAACAAGGAATATTACAACCAAGTCTTAGCTAGATCAGGATATAAAGAACAAATCAAATTTGTTAAGGAAACTCAAAACAATAACATAGGTACAGAAAGAACAATAAACAATGCAAATGTAATATCTTACAACATGTCGATGAGGAAATATAAAAATGGAAAAAAAAGAGCAAAAACAAATGAAAAAATAAAACATACAATAAACACGAAAAAGAAAAATGAAAGGATAGACCATAATAAAACTGAAAAAGAAGTTAAAAAGTAAAATAGAAGGAAGAGCCAGACGTTGTTTAATCCACCGTTCAGCCACCAAATAAAAAATAACATCCCAAGGGAATTTTATCAAATTATAGAAAAAAATTCCCGCAAGATAGTAAACTAAGTAAGATAATTAATAAAAAAAACTGTTAAGCTATCCTTTTCAACGTCTGCTAACGTAACAAATACTATAATTGGTTCAAATAACACAAAATTAAACACATTTTTAAAAAACAGAAATAGGACAGAAAATGATCAAACAATGTAAAAGAATGTAACTGCCGGGGCCCTAATGAATGTCCAATAAAGGGGGGACTGTTTAACTTCAAACGTAGTATACACATGTGAAGTTATAACTAATAATGAAACCGAACTATATATTGGGAGCACCGGAACTTGCTTTAAAGAAAGATATCGTAATCACCTAGCATCATTTAAAAATGAAACAGAAAAGGACACCAAAAATAACGAAAAAATTACAATGTAAATAAAAATGAAAACAACGGTAGAAAGGATCATAACAATAGTGACAACTACAACTACTATAACGAAAACAGAAACAGAACCAATAATAATAGCGAAAACAACCGAAAAAAAACAAAGCAAAACTCAACAACTTTAGCGGTATGGATTAAGGAATTAATATAAATTTCGATGGAATTAAAGGAAAAACACTGAATATAAATTTAGATGGTCAATAATTGATGAGGAGGAAAATATAAAATTAGCAAATCGAAAAGATGAAACGTATGTATATTAAAATCTTACCATGTATTAATATCAAAAGAAAAATTATTAAACAATAAACTAGATGTAATCCACGGGTGTTTGCTCAGAAACAAATATTTAATCTCACGCACTAGAGCAGATTAGTAGAAAATATTCAAGGGAGGTAATCCTTGATAAAAAATGGTACCACGAGCGTGAACCCCCTGTATCGGTAATTAAAACACTAATAAAAAAAACAATATTAAAATAAACACGCATAAATATAGGAATAAAATTATATGATAATTGGTGAAAAACAAATAGGAAAAACAAAGAAAATTAAAACAAAAATACATAATTAATAAATAAAAAATTAAAATACTTTAGTACGGGTTAACACGGAAAACTATCTTTACATCACACAAAAAGATGGAGGAAGTGAGGTAGCAAAGCCGTGAAAATCTTTTCACCAGAATACGATGTCCAGCATGTTAAAAATATACAATTTGTTGTAAAAATCTAATGGATAAACATCTGAAAATTGCCACTCATTAATGAAACAGCTATAATGGAAAAATCCAGGAAATAAACAAAGGTTATAAATAAGAAAACGTGAGTTTTTTTTTTGAATTTTCAAAAAAACTTTGTTCTATATATGCTCTGCGCCTATTAAATAGACACATTGAGCTTAACTCCAAATTAACGTTGAATGGTTTTAAAATAATAATATAGACCTGTTAAACGAAAACAGTATACGGTGAAAGTTACGACATTTCAAAAACAAACTTTAATATATATATATAAAGTTTCAATTATCTATATATATATATATATATATATATATATATAAATACTGTTATTTATATTAGTTTGAAGTTTACCATTGCGTATATCAGGTAATAACTACTTCCTTTTGATTTCATTAATATATATATATATATATATATATATATATATATATATATATAATATCTGTGACTTACTTGTAGTTTCATTAAATACTTTTACATGCACAATCCGGTCCCGCATTTTGCTAATTCCTGCCCTCTGAATAGAAGGCGAGTATTTCTTCGAAACTCCGTGGATTAAGGACTATCCACTTATTTTGTGCTTCGTTTTTAAAATTAAATATGTTTTAACTATTTTTCAAGATGTCTTTAAACATGTTTTATTAATCATTTGTTCATATATATATATATATATATATATATATATATATATATATATATATATATATATATAAATGTAAATTTGGTTCGTTAAAAGTGAATAAAACCATATTGCTACGTTACCAATTTATTTGAAATTGTCAGACAACCCATCTTAAGAGTCGAGGGATGTTTTTATGTTATTAAAATAAATTTACCTCGCGAATTATAAAAATATATTTAATAAAATAAAAATATTTTTCGTAAATGCAGAACTATGTTCCATTTTATTTCCAGTTTGCAGGCAATTCAAGACGATTTGACGATTTCGAATGAGAAATGTAATTCTGGGTTCGTTCGTTATCAATAAAACCATATTTGTACATTACCAATTTATTTGAAAGCTTCAGACAGTCTATAAATTAATATCCCAAATTATAAAAATATATAAAATAAAATAAAAATATTTTTCTTAAATGCGAACATGTGGTCAAATTTTATTTCCGGTAGAATGCACGTGGGAATTATTTCACTACGATTTGATGATTTGGCAGTACAACATTTTCAGTGTTACATCGCTAAGTATAATAATTATTTTACAGTTTTTATTCCATTTGTTTATCCAAAATCTCTCTCTCTCTCTCTCTCTCTCTCTCTCTCTATATATATATATATATATATATATATATATATATATATATATATATATATAAATGTAATGTTTCGTTCGTTAAAAGCGAATAAAACCATATTTCTACGTTACCAATTTACTCAAGGAATGTTTGCATGTTATTAAAATAATTGGGTTTGTATTACTGTACACGTAGATTCGGAAAAGTTGTGAAAAACAAATATATAACAAATAAATGTAATCAAAGGCAAGATAAGTTACTTTTCTACCAAACTGGATATATTTTTCGTGTTTTTATTCAATGTAACATGTTTATTCAGCTCGAAAAACATACAGTGTTTACCGATGTATTGGAAAATTCAATATGTCGCCTCACCCCCTCTTTAACACGGTAAGTTTGTGAGAAGGTGTTGTAAATAAAAAACTAGAAAAATACTATTAAAAACCTTCCGAATATATGTCAAGCTATGTCACGGTAACATATATTGAGCGAGTTTTTAACAGAATTTTATCCACTTTTTTATTTATAACACCTTTTCCCAAACTTACCGTGTTAAAGGGGGGTCAAACGCCATCTTTAATTTTCCAATACATCGGTAAACACTGTATGGGTTTCGAGCTGAATAAACATGTTACATTGAATAAAAACACGAAAGTTTGGTAGAAAAGTAACTTATCTGGCCTTTGATAACATTTATTTGTTAGATTTTTTTGGGACAACTTGTTCGAATCTATGTGTACAGTAATACAAACCCAAATAATTTAACATTGCGAATTATAAAAATATTAAATTAAATAAAAAATATTTTTCGTAACTGCGAGATTATCGCCATCATATTTCCGGCAGAAATTAACCTTTCACTTATTGAGATAAGTATTATTTGTATTAATTTTTATGTCACTCATGCAGAGAGTGATCTGTGCTGAAATAATGTTATTATTTTAAAATTCATTCTTACCATGGGGAGGGGGGATGTTGTTCCTATTCTGTCAATTACAATTGAATAAAAAAAGCATATCGTAAAACTTTAATTAAACGTGGAAATATGATTAAAAAAATAGCGCGGATCGCTCTCTGCATTAGCACCATTTTTAGTTATTGCGGACTATTATTCTCATCTTTATTAGTTGTTGTTTCCCGATTTTCGGCCAACTATTCCTCTGGCCTTCATGAAAAAAAGTTAATCTTTTTATAAATGTCCAGTAACTTTTTCCTTTTATTATTCTTAAAGAGTAAAACTTTTCTCATTCATGAAAAGAGTTAAGCCTACGTAAATAAATAAATGCTTGTACACGTGATAAATTATCCAGAAATGGTTTAGTTACTTTTTTTTTTAATTATTTATGAAAAGAGGTAACGTAAATAATGTTTGTAAAAGTGCGAAAGGCGACGTTGTACAACCATCACTCCCATGCTTAATTTCAATACTTATAGGTTTTGGAAATTTTTTTTCACTGGATATTTATTGATTGGACACTAATTAAACAGATTATTAAAAAATAAAACGAAATCATTATTTCGACATTTGAAAGTGGTGCTCACTTTTTAGTTACAACGTTCTGATAAATCAGTCACCCATTTTGTAACCAATAAAAACGCGGTATATCAAAACCATAGAAAGTGAAAATATGAGCCTCTACCGCATTTGTAAGTCAGAAATATATTTGTGTCTCAAGAAAAAAATAGATTGAACATGACTTTTTTATTGTTTTTATGAAAATAAAGTTTCGAGTTTTTTATTTATTTTTTTTACTTATTCAGTTAAAAGTCAGTTTGTGGGTGTTTTTTGTCTTTTTTTAAATTGGTTTTATGAAAGGTGAGTTGTTTTGTTTTTTTTTAAATTTGTTTTTAAAGTATTATAAATTTCACTAACATGCTGGAGAAATGTTTAATAATTTGGTATTTTTTTTTTTACATTAGGTCCACCTCCACAATTTTCCTTTCAATGACGACATTTATAGGTTTCCGAATATGCTGAACACGCATATCGCATTGAAATTTTGCAGAAATAAAGAGTTGTATTATGCATTGTATTCTTCGGCGGCCATCTTCTTACGTGCACACGCGCCATGAACAAATACACGCACGTAAAAAAGATGGCCGCCAAAGATTACAATGCATATTACACCTTTTTATATCTTGATAACTACTTATTTCTTCAAAATTTCAATGCGATTTTCGTATTCAGCATAGTCGAAAACCATTTCAAGTCGTCATTTAAAAGAAAATTTAGGAGGTAGACCTAATCTAAAAAATTACCAATAATTTTTCATCCTGTACGCCTCCCGATACATTGCTTCGTCAACATGGGGCCATTTTATATCTCTCGAAGACACTTCCGTATTTAGAAAAAAAAATGAGTGACCGATTTACCAGAACGTGGTAACTAAAAAGTGAATGCCCCTTTCAAATGTTGAAATGATTGGGTTTTTTTTCAATTTCTTTTCATAATCTGGTTAGTGTTCAAAAAACCTATCAGTATAAAAACTCCACCACGTAAGTAAATAAATTTTAAAAAATGGTATGTGCGCATGCGTTAGCCTTGACTAGGGGCGTACTAAGGGAACGACCATTAAATAATTCTGCGGGTCGCCATGGAACTCAACGCCCAAGGAGTACCAAAATAGTTTTCATGATCTGAATAAAATTTTTTTCGAAAAGTGGGTGATCACTTTTCCATGTAAATTTAACTAAAAAATGAGCACCCACTTTCTGGACACCTGAGGAAGGGGCATTTATTTTCGTGTTTATTGGCTTAAAGGTTTTTTGACAAGCAGTTTGGTACGCGAATGCATATTTAACAGTTTTCGTTTATGCTCACGCATAGCATAAACAAAGGCTACGTCTGTGAAATGGAAAATAGTCCCAGAGTTCAGAGGTTAATACCATGCAAAAGAAATCAAACAAAAAACTTTTTAGCCAAGAAACACACAGAAAAAAGAAAAAATAGCATCCATTTTTTTTCTATCGAATTCATTGGCTGTTTTTACTGAAAACTATTTTCCCCCGGATTTTTGATATAGTTTTCCATTAAGGGCCGTGCGTCTCACGTTCGTAAATAAAAAAAAATGTGTAGATTTTGGTGTGCTAAAAACGAATCTGCAAACCGTTTCCGTCGCAAAAAAATAGTTCTTATGATATGTAGAAATTACTTTTCCGAAAAAGTGGCGATCACTTTTCCATGTAAATTGAACTTAAACTGAGCACCCACTTTCTAGCCACCTGAGAGATGGGGGATTTTTCCCATGTTTACGCATAGCGAAAACGAAGGCTACGGCTGTGAAATGGAAAATAGTCCCAGAGTTCAGGGGTTATAAGAAATCAAACAAAAAACTGTTTAGCCAAGAAACACAGAAAAATGCCCCTCTCTCAGATGGCCAGAAAGTGGGTGCTCATTCTAAGTTAAATTTACATTGAAAAGTGATCACCCACTTTTCGAAAAAGTAATTTAATGAATATCATGAAAACTTTCGTTTTGCTACGGAAACGGTTTGCAGATTCGTTTTTAGCACACCGAACTCTACAATAAAATATTTCGTTATATATGAACGTGAAATGGGCCGTAAAGTAAAATAATACCGGATTTTTGGAGCAGATTTGCCGTTTAGTTGTACAAATATCCTCAAACCAGGTAATCACTAAAAGGAACTTTTAAAAGTCGTCACCTGCATCGAACAAAAGTTTAAAACCACCGATTATATGCCAGCCTACGTCATGGTAACATATTGAGTGAGTTCCTAACATTATTTTGTATAGTTTTTTAGTTTTTAGTTTAAACTCATTTTCCCAAAATTTCCCCAAACTTAACGTGTTCGATACAGTCTGCCGCCATTTGTATTTTTCAGATATACCGATAAACATTGAATGTTTTTGAACCGATTATACATTACATAAAAACACTAAAATCTTATCCAGTTAGGTAGAACATTTACTTGTCTTGCCTTTGATAACATTTATTTGTAATATATTTATTTTTTGACAACTTCTTTTTATCTGTGTTTAGTAATACAAACCCTTTTCATTTAATGTAACGTTTAGTCGGCTCGAAAAACAGTGTTTATCGGGGTATTTGAAAGCTACAAATGGTGGTGGACACTGTTGATTAATTAAGTTAGAGAAAGTGAGTTAAAACTAAAAAAAAACTATACAAAATACTGTCAGAAACCCACCGATTATGCCAGCCTATGTCATGGTAACATATATTCGGTGAGTTTCAGACACTGTATTTTATAGTTTTTTGTTTTCAACTTACTTTCCCAAACTTTAACGTATTCAACAGAGTCCGCGACCATTTCTGTTTTTTGAGCCGATTAAACATTTTGCACTAAAACACTAAACAATTATCCAATTAGGTAGAAACGTAACTTACCTTTCCTTTGCTTTCATTTATTTGTTTTTGGACAACTTTTTCGAATCTGTGTATAGTAACCCCCCCACCATCAACCAAATATTAATTACTAACTCACATTTTTGTAAAACAAACACAACAAAAAAACATTTAGCGTTTCAACATTTTTGCTAAGTTCGGCTTCATCCACTGATTGTTGGTCAAGTCCAAACCATGAATGATTGACAGAAAGTCCCGATGATCCAGATCAAATTCTGCAAGAGTACCATTTTTTTTCATTTTCGCCTTCTTTTTCACTTTTTGCAGTGGATTGCTGTACTAATATAAGAAACATGCATTTTCTCTTTTTATTAAATTTTTCCATTGCACCAAATTGTGCCACTGCAACGCGTGGCAGGGTGCTGCTAGTATATATATATATATATATATATATATATATATATATATATATATATATATATATATATTTATCTATCTATCTATGTGTGTGCATATATATATATAAAATATATATATATATATATATATATATATATATATATATATATATATAATAATTCTCCAAGTATCACATATACAACTTTCTCAGTTCATTATTAATTACATTTCCAAGGAAGCTATTACAATTTTTTTTGTATGTCGACAATATTGTTTTGTATAATAGCAAATAATTTATTTTTAGTTTCAAATGTGTTTTATAAGTTAAAACAGAATAGAATTTTCGATCTTTTGTAAATTAAAACTGATGACATTTTTGCAATAATGATACTAAATACTGTGCTATAAATATTTTTGAAAAGCAGTCGTATCGCTTTTCTTATTGCATATTTGCGTGTGCAGTGTGCAGTGGTTTAGCCGAGTTGGGGAAAAGTCGGGCAACTCTCAAATCATACAAAAGTGCCAAAACGAAAAAAAAGATCTTCGGGGAAAATGTTTAAAATGGCGAGAATAGCCGGAAACATTACAACTCAGGAACAACGCTCGCAAATGCGGGAGTCTATGTTTAATGGTAGAGAAATGGACTTGATTCATTTTCGGTCGAAGGGTTTGCTTTAAGTCACCGTCTTTTGATGACATATTCTTTCGCGGTATGTCTCCCTTGTCCTCTCTCTTTAGGGTGAAGAACAAAACGCTTTCATGTGCAGGATCTGAAACGTCTTTCATTTATCGCAATATCGAAATAATCTGACTCGTTCTTGAAAATGTCGTTAGCCGATTCATTATAAATCATTAAACACGAGCGTCTCAAGTGGAGTATATATCACCGAACTAAATTTATAGACTTCACACATTTCCACATTTTAAAAGTGCTTTACATCGAATTTTATGATGAATGAAACCGCAACCAGTAATACATAAAAACGCATGTACAAACTATTATACTCTGTGAATATTCTCGCACGCACATCTACTAACGCAGCAAATATAAACTTTTCAATGTAAAAGTTAGTACACACTTTCATTAACTTACTCAAACACACGAATACCAATATACGTGCACACCCTCACGCACAAGAGTAAACATTAATAAGCATAATTTTATTTCATATGATCTGGGTTTCTTTAACAATTGTTTTCGTCTTGAGGATCATTTACCGAGGAATTCAAATAATATGACGAATTAATTTTCATATACATATTCATATTTGTAAATAATGGTCATCACAAATTGCTTATACGCACCCATATAGAAATATATACACAAATACGTTACAATATGCAGTATTTCAATAAATATATTCGCCGACACATAAACACGCATACACAAATAGAGCAATTGATATACATAGACCAAGGTTACTGTGTGCTTGTAATTTAACACTTAAATATAGGTTTAAATAAGGATAGATATAAGTCATAATCATACCTTTTATGCGTTCAATATTTGTGTATGTTGTCTGAACTACGACCGAGTTCAATATCTTCAGAGCAAAAGTTACCATCCAAAAACGGACCTCTTATATTAAAAATAAAATTAGTGTAAATTATGATACATCTTTGTGCGTCTGAATATATCCCTGGGTGTTTGTAAACGGTTATGTATGTCATTCAGGTTTATTTAAAATTCGAGAGTGGACATTTTTTTAAAAATCTGACATAAAACTAAGTAAAAAAATATATAATAATAATAATAATAATAATAATAATAATAATAATAATAATAATAATAATAATGATAATAAAAATAATAATAATAATAATAATAATAAAAATAATAATAATAATAATAATAATAATAATAATAATAATAATAATAATAATAATAATAATAATAATAATAATAATAATAATAAACATTGGGGAGGTTTATTGCCACTCAAATTCCAGTGAAAACCAATAGAGGATGCCAACCAAAAATCAATGGAAAGCAGTTGTTGCAATAATGCAAAATTATTTGCAAATGTTATCAAAAGAGGTGGAGAGTATTGGAAATCTGGGAGACTTGTTGTCACACAGTTTCAAGGGAACACTACAGGCTCTCTTCAAGGAGACCTTTGATGATTGTGTGAAAGATCCTTGTGAGTCAATTACAAACTATCCAAAAAATGAGATGAACCAACACTTCTAAATAAAGAATTCAGTGCACTAAGAGCTCTGCAGAGGAAAACACCTACAACGTGCGGATAAATAGTGAAAACACACAAACCGGAAACAGTACAGAAACCAAAATCACAAAATCATTTGTGACATGGGGATTTAAACAGATGAATTCATCCAACCAAGAAGTCCAGACGTGTTAATAATTAACACAGAGGAAAGAACCAACCGAATTGTAAAATTTACTATCCCAACAGACCACAGAATTAAGATTGAAGAGACAGAAAAGCGAGAATAATATTTGGAACTTGCCAGAGAACGTAAAGGAGTATGACACCTTAAGAAACATAATATAATACCAATACTCGCAGGAACACTAGGAACAGTGTCAAAGTACTTAAATAAAATACTATGATAAATCTGACTCGACAGTTAGAGTGAAATAGGAAACAGAGGGTAATGCTGAAAACGACTGAAATCTTAAGGAAAAAAAAACATGAGTGTGAAAACTACTCCATATGAGCGATAAAACAATAATCGGACATATAGAAACTGCGACAGGAGTGAAGTAAAAAGACGAAACCAAATAAGCTGCAACCCCAAACTTTTCAATTGTATCCCCCCCCTTAGAAGCTGTCATCTCAATATGACACCCAATAATCGGAGGGTCAAGCAGGATTGAAAGACCGAGATGAGAAACCACTACCGACACCTCGACTGGATGATTGCGAAACGGACTAGAAACTTTTGGACGCTTATTTCTAATCAAATGACAATTAAGGTCACACCCTCGCTTCCAATGTGAAATCAATGGTAAATGGCTTTTGCGATAATGCAAATGAATTTGAAAAGGATGTCGAAAGAGGTGGAGAGTACTAGAAATCAAGGGGCATATGTTTTCACTCAAATACCAGTGAACAGTGCTCCAAGAAAAATCTTTGATTATGGCCTGTGTGAAACACCCTAATAATAATACTGATGATGATGATGATGATGACGACGACGTCGTCGTCGTCGTCATCATCATCATCATCATCAACAACTGAATTTTTGTATTCATTCAGTTTCATCATTACCGGCCGCTTTCTTTAGAAAATAAAATAGGTATATATTCCGGGATTGTCGGTGTCGACGGATCGAGTGGGTGTAAGCCAAAATAAGAGAATAAAAGTTTCGAAACCATGTGAATATGATTTTAATATTGAATTTCCACCAGGATTAAGTTGTAAAATCGCTTTAATTGATTGTATTTTTTTCCAATCTTGAGAAATATTTGTATGCAAATTTGACATAACTGATTATTACATCTATCCTTTGTTAAGAAATCTATTCCGATTAATGTTTTTCAAAATGATTTGGTGTATACGAAATGATATAATCGGTTGGCTATCAGGGACACAACTGAGAGGAAATTAGTATGTTTTTTTTTAATACATAAACAGGTGTCGGTACTCTTATCGATTTGATCGGATAAAAATTGGATAGTGTACGATTCGATTTCTTCTCATAGCTGTACTGCAAAACCCGACACATTTTGTATTAACTATCTCCAAAACCTACTGCTTCACACTTGATCAGGAAGCCTTACAACTGTTTAGTGGTTTACTGGCAACTATTCCTCCTAGGCAGTGATACAATTCTTTTTTTTCTTGGTTTCGGCGCAGAGAAAATGTAATTGCTTATTATCACATACAATTCAAATTAGATTGAGATTGAAATGTGACTAAAATCATATTTCATTGTTTGCTATTATAACATATAATCAATAACACGTTTTGTGTTTTTCTACGTAGTTAAGCAATTATTTCGGCGGGACTTTAGGCCGGCTCTGTATTTATATAGTCTATTTGTGTTTATTCAATACTTATTAAAATGACTTCATATTTAAGAATGAGTCATGTTGTATAAAATTTCTATTGTTTTTTTTTCCGAAAGAAAGAAACTATGTTAATGGGTTTTGTCATCGACAGCTTGGTATCCACAAAACATTTTTGTATGTGGCGTTGTGCAAAGAGACTGCAAATAAATAAACATGATTATTAAAATATCCAAGACAAAAGCGACCATTATCCGTTTTCTAAAGTCATCCCCGACAATGCGATAATTATTGAGCAGCTTGGGCAAATTGAATAATATACACTAATAAGCAACAGACGATTGTTTGTCGAGCTTTTTCATTTCGATATGCAAATTATCTTTAATTCTTTTTGAACAGAACCATTACTCTGTTGTATCGAGATAATTGCTCGGATATATAGAGCTATTGTTTTTTTCAAAGATGCAGATGTTAATAACTTCATTATCTACATATAATTATCTCTGTGTATCGATCTACCTATACAATAGCGTACACGTTGTTTCAAAATAAAAATCAAATATTTAACAATCAACAGATATAACATTCTTGGGTTAATCATATATATATATATATATATATATATATATATATGCGTATATACTCACCTTTATCACAAACAGGGTATATCGCCCCTTGGATGTAAGAGGCTACTAATTGAGACAAATGTAAACAAGATGTTGATTTACGTAATATTTGAATATCAGTGCAGTTCAGAGAAACCAGTATCAGGAGGGAAATTCTAAAGTCTAAATGTTCGAGGGGAAAAAGCTATTAGAGTAGAAAGCTTTCTGACATTTCAGAACCTTAACATTAAAAGGGGTGTGATGTTGTAATTAAGCAGATTCTCGGGGATATGCACGTCCAGGGGACACAAGTGCATTGATTTCATCACAACACATTTCAAGAAAATACTTGTAAAATAGACCCAGGGATGCATCATCGCGGCGATTTGACATTAGCTGGAGCCTAGTTGACAAAGTATATAACGAGTTGTCAGTCTATTTATTATATCTGTGTGGTGATATCTCTTGCAGCATATTCGTATATGCTTGTCAACTATTCTAGTTTCTGTCTATATGTTTATTTGTTTATGTGAGTTATCCTTCCACAACTACTGAAAATAGATAGAGATGTGGTTATTTGTAGGGACGAACAGATTCACTAGAAACAGCCGCATAAAACAACGTGATCAGAATTAATTACATCCCAAGTCACTTGAAAAAAAAAACGCAGTTACATAGTAAATATAGACTCTACGAGCGGAGGCCTGGTTGGCCAATCGTAAAATACGTTTAACTAATACTTTAATTTATGCGGATTGCGTATGTAATATTTTATAATCGATCTTCTATTAGATATTATACATCAGGAGGGATAATTTCCCCAATGGACTAATTCGAGTGATAAGTAATGAAAAAACACCATAATGATAATGTCGTTCACCAGATTCCGTCTGTGTTTGTCTACAATATTACGTCAGCTATTTGGGCTTGACGATAAACTCCCTGGAAAAGTCCATTCTCATTAAAATTTAGTTTAAAAAATGCACACAAAGAAATGATTTAGTAATAATTACATGCTCTACCACTAAGCTTCATCTTCAGAAAAAAATAGATCTGTTCTTTGCTCTTAGAAAAAAATGATTTGCTGAGATTTTGTTATTTCACTTTGCCAATGTAACGTAAAATATTCACCTTTAAAAATTCTTCTATTTCATCTCGAAAATAGTTTCCTGGAATTTTATTATTTCCAGTGTTCATAACTGAAATTTCATAAAAAACTATTTTATTGGAAAATAAAGCCCCAGAAAAGAACTAGATTTTTAACTTTTGCTGTCTGAAATAAAAAAGGGTGATCTAACCAAACATTTTCCGAAAATGAAAACCCTATATTTTCCGTTCCTATCTTACAAAAAATATTATGAATATACAAACTATTCTGTATTTTATCACCATATATTTTTAAAATATAGTGAAGCGGTTGGCCTTCGAGAAATTATTAAACTTTTATCAGTTAATTCTATCTATTTTTCGCAGAGAGCAGATTTTATTTTGCAAGAAGCAAACCATAAAATCAAACATGATTTTACATTATGAAAATAAATAGAAATATTTAACAAATTAAACATCACAATAATAGCGTAGATAAATATTTCATATTACCGAATAAATTCTCTTCAAATATCGGAATAATCAGTATTTGCAAAAAATACTACAACCGGTTGGAAATAGTAGGTGCAGAATTAAAATTGTCCGTGTTTTAGGTTTTGCCACGCACCATTTCAATGTTTTAGGGGATAACTGGTAGTACTTTAGAGCGTGCTTAATTGAAAAAGAACAGTTTTCGTTCTAAAAGTCATTTAGAGTTTAATCTATGCACATTACTTTGTTGACAGTTATATAATCTATTTTTAAAAATACCCGCAGTAGATATATAAACAACGAAAATGTAGTTGATGCCAATGTGGAAGGTAAAAACAAAAGTGATAAGAGAGAATTGACGAATTCAAGACAAACAGAAGTTTTGCAATCGTTGCTACAAAGGTCTAAAAAACGCATCCTAGAACGAGGTGCAATCAAAGATGTTTCCACAAAACTCAGTATAGAAAGAAATACTGAAGGCAAAATTTGGTCACGAGCACTAGACAGTTCGTCCGATATATTGGTGCCAATGGATTCTTTGAGCTGTAAGTTTCTCTGTGGCCGAAAAAAGAAGGACTATAGTTCACAATTGGCAAAAATAAACACCATTCTCTTGAGAAAAAGAACCACTTTGATGTCTACTGCTCAAGCATGTGGAATACTTAAGAAAACGTTGATTGCAAGGATGTAAGATAACGAATTCGGGCAAATTCAACTGGTCTAAAACTGCTTCTCACGATCGAAAACATGAAATGTCGCGTTGATTTTTGCCGTTCGCAGTGGGATTTAAATCATGGAACTTTTAGAGAAATGTTTGATGTCATACTTATTGATGCGAAATGGTCTTACATGACGCAAAATGTAAGAAACTTTTATTTAGGCAATGACGAACATGAAGCTTTAAGAACCATTAAAAGCGAGCGTTTCATCACAAAGGTAATGTTTCTTGCTGCCGTGGCTCGACTCCCTTGGGATTCACATCGCAAATGTTACTTTAGCGGGAAGATTGGAATCTGCCCATTTGTCAAACAAGAGGCGGCTAAACGTAACAGCAGAAGCAGGTCTGCTGGAATAATGGTAACTAAAGCCATGGATACAATCACGAAAATTCAGATTTGTGAATTCCTTGTTGAAAACGTTCTTACTTCCACACGACACAAATGCCCAATGGATCCATTGCACAACGAATCATAATTCAACGAGGCAATGCTAAGCCACACGTACATCCGATAGACCCGGTGTTCAAACAAGAAGCGGAGGGATTAGGGCTGAACATTGAACTGGTTAACCAGCCTGCAAACAGTCCGGATCTGAATGTGCTTGACCCAGGTTAATACAATCCAATCCATTCAACACCAAAAGGCTCCAAAGAATATTGATGAATAAATTGAAGCAGTTGAAACCAGCTTTCAAGAATTAGAAAAATCAAAGTTGAATAACATTTTCCTGACATTGCAGGAAACAATGGAACAAATAATTTTGGCTGATGGTGGCAACAATTACAGGCTTCAGCATATGTCAAAAAGCACAGCTAGAAAGAAAAGGAAAACTTTCCACTTCAATTTTGATATGAGAAGAATTGAAAAGTAAATTAACACGGTTGAATAAATAGGTAGATGTTTTAGCTTTTTGCATTATTTTTTTGTATATTTATTTAATCATACATTGTAAGAATGTGCGTCAATCAATTGTCAATTTAATTAAGTATAATTATTTGGTTAACCTGTGTTTCCTTTCAAAAGTAAAGTGCCTTATAAAACTTGAAATTTGTATGTACCAAGTATTTCCGCCCAAACTGAAAATGTTTGTGTACCAACTATTTCCGACCGAAAGTAGTATTAAATACGAAAACTGCAAAACGAAGTCACATTTTTTTGTGAAATTATCAATAGACTTAGAACCATTCCGATGAAGAAGTTGAGGTGGGTAGTAAATATGACACAAATGTATAAATGGGAAAAATAGCACAAAATAAAATATTTTGAGAATATATATATGAAGGAAAAATATTATGAAGTTTGTCAATTAAAAAAATAAAGAATATCTATATTTTAAACCAGATAAGCACACTTAGCTATCCTTGTCCAGAAAAATAATTCTGCTGCTGAAAAATCCGGAATTTAATTTGGTTATAGACTAAGAAATTAGATGATAAGTTTATAATTAAGACCTGTTTGATATTTTCTTAATCTGCTGTAGAATATGTTTTTATTGGAGGAGACCAATTTGGCGCGATTTATGAGATTCTTATTAATTGCGGTTTTGTATCGGTACGGAAATTCATTTTTGAAGTTTAAGATACAGAAATAAATTACAATAGTTTTTGTATACGGAGATTTGATGAATTCATATTTGCTGGAGTCTATGAGAAATGGAATACTATTGTTTGCATGTAATTCATAAGTAAAAGAAAATACGGAGAATGTTTGGAAATGACTCTTTAGTTTCTCTATTTCGTTATTATTGTAAGAAAGCATAAAAATATCATCGACGTACCTAACGAAAATAGACGTTTTTTTTTGATAATATTGAATAATTGTTTTCTTTGTTGAAGTTGCTAAAAATGAGTCCCAGTTCTAAATACCACTTGGGAGAATGCATCTCCGACAATAGAAATCCCAATTGCTACATTGGGCACACGGAAAAAAAATTATCCAAAGGATTTACCATACATCTTTCAGATAAAAGTTCGATTTGACAGCATCTAAAACAACATCGTTGCCAACATTCCCACTTTACGGTGGATGAAAACGATTACGGAATTTTCCTACACAAATTCAGCCGTAATATGGGGTATGACATTTTGAAAAATTACAAAAAAGATACTTAAGCAGAAATACTCCGTGCAACCTATCAATCACTGTCTGAATATTTTATATATATATATATATATATATATATATATATATATATATATATATATATATATATATATATATATATATGTATATATATATATATATATATATACTTACATATATATATATATATATATATATATATACTTACTGTGGTACCAGTCTTCAAGAATTCTGGTGAAAGTACTGACCCACTAACTTATCGCCCCATTAGCCTCCTCCCGCTTTTCGCCAAAATATTTGAGTCCTTAGTTAATCAAGTCCTACTCCAGCACCTAACAGCTGCTAAACTCCTGACTGACAAACAATATGGATTCAGGCAAGCCCGTTCAACAGCAGATATCTTAACTGTAGTTTCTGAACGTATATACCGTTCATTGGATAAAACAGGGGAGGGTAGAGCGGTGGCCCTTGATATATCTAAGGCTTTTGACAGGATATGGCACGATGGTCTTCTAAGGAAAATTAGATCATATGGAATCACTGGAAGAATTCATAACGTAATTAAATCCTTCTTAAGTAATAGAAAAATCAAAGTTGTCCTCGACGGACGTACATCCAAACAACATGACATAAATGCGGGAGTGCCTCAGGGGTCTATCCTTGGACCTCTATTGTTCCTGATATTCATAAACGACCTCCCTGATAATATTGTTTCGGAGATGGGTATATTTGCCGATGACACCACTCTCTATAACAGATATGAGGGGAAAACAAATGAACACATATCCAAGAAAATGGCAGAAACACTAGAGGATGACCTCCAATCCGTAGTGGAATGGGGACAAAAATGGTTGGTCTCATTCAATGCTGCTAAGACTAAGCTTGTTTCCTTCAATAACTACAAGAAACCTTCTCTACCACCAATAGCAATGGCCAAGAACACATTGCCTGAAATTACTTCTTTTAAACTCCTCGGCCTAACGTTTACAGGGAATATGAACTGGAATAGATACATTGAGAGCATTGCCAAGGCTGCTGCAAGGAAGGTTGGCTCCCTCTACCGTGCTAGAAAACTACTTACGCCTGCCAGTATCCTATACCTCTATAAGGCAACAATTCGCCCATGTATGGAGTACTGTTGTCACATCTGGGCTGGTGCATCTGCTGCTTGTCTCTCGCTCCAGGACAGGGTTCAAAAAAGAGTCGCCAACCTGATAGGTCCTGAACTGTCATCTAGGCTTCAACCTCTGTCCCATCGACGAGATGTTGCATCCCTCTGCCTGTTCTACAAATACTTTAATGGTGAATGCTCTGACGAACTGCAAACACTTGTACCTCCCCGACGTAACTACCCCCGACAAACCCGACAAGCTACTAAGTCTCATCCCTTTACAGTGGAGATCCCTAGGTGCAAGAAAGCCTTTTACTCCAATAGTTTCTTCCCCAGAACTGCGGGTCTTTGGAACTCCCTTCCGGGATTCTGCTTTCCCAACTGCAATGATATGCAGAAGTTCAAGTGTAATGTTAACAAACATCTTTCTACTCTTCTCCCTTCATAATGACCCCGCAAATTAATTCCCTAATAGTAGCCCCCTACTTCAAAGTGGCACTGTACCTTGTTTGGGGTGAAAATTGAATAAAAAAAAAATATAAATATATATATATATATATATATATATATATATATATATATATACACATGCATATATATTAAATACATGGGGTTCCATGATATCCTAGTTATGCTTTATAAGTATACTTTTTAACAGTTCCTCATTATTACCTTTATTATTGAATGTAAGTAATCAATGCCGTGAGTTTACTGAAATGATGCTCGTAGTATTTACTTTTTAAAAATATTCATTCATACTAGAACTACATCGTCCAAATATAGTATGATTCAAATATAATATGGAATCAAATTACAGAAAATAATATTTTAAATTGAGTTAAAGTGTGGTGTAAAAAAATCCAAAGCATAGTATAGTACGCCTCAGTTGAATAAATATATACACATACCTAAGCGCATTCACACATGTACAGAAATATATATATATATATATAAATATATATATATATATATACTTGTATATACTTATAATATACATATATATATATATATACTAATATAGACTTATGATATATATATATACTTATATAGACTTATATATATACACATATGCATTATTTTTTATGAACATACAAGGATATATATATATATATGTTTATATATATATATGTATATAATACATATATATATATACATATATATATATATATATATATATATATATATATATATATACATGTATATAAGTGATGGGACGTATATAATGTTTTTCCGATTCAATTATCTATTCCGGACTAAGTCCGATTCTGATTCTTTATAAATTTAAATATTAAGGTATAGAGACACCATTTTTCCCGATTACTAAAAATATACATTTTAAATGTGCTTATATTTTCTCAATAGATTATAAGAAAAACAAAAACATATTATATGAGTAGCGTAATTATAGATTAGATTTGTACTGGTAATTAAAAATAAACAAATATTATTTTATTATTACTGGGGTTACCTACAAACTAAGTAACTGCATTGAAAAATGCTTTCAATTGCACTAAATCTTTACCCTTAAACGAATTAACTTTTACTGCTGTGTCAACCCTTGTATATATATATATATATATATATATATATATATATATATATATATATATATATATATATAATGTGTCTATCTAAAATTGCACTGATTTGTACATGGATTCATAAATAAATAATAGATAATTGAATATCATAGGCAAAATTATAATGGGGGAGAAAATGTGTTCAAAAGATTTATTTTCCCTGGGAAACGCAGTTTCCCATCGACAAAAGCAAAAATCTTATTTCCCATTTCTTCTATTTTCCACGCAGAGAAAACAAATATTAAAATACCTTTATTGTGTTTTCTTTTTTTATAATGAGAAAAATGAGGTAAATTAATTATTCATTTGATATGTGGTTAATTTATGCGCAGTTTTGTTGTAATAATACCGCTTTTTTCACAGCGAAAAATGTTCCCAAAAAGTCAATGGTAAGTTAGATGAGTCTGAAAAATATGATAAAAGATCAAGATTAATAGAAATCAGTTTTAAAGAACCGCGTCTATAAAATGCTCACGCTCAAAAGGAGTGTTAGAATTTTAAGACAATATCAATTCACGCGTATGTATCAGTAGTGATTTTTTACCGGCTGTCTGTCTGTCGCTTTGTCGATCCGTCTAACCTTTGTTACACACGTCATCCTCGGTCGGTGAACTTGTACGATAATTCACATTTGTATTATTTTTATTCATCGGACTATTGTTCTCCAATTAAGTGTCATTTCCACAACGTTTCGGTAGATATAACTCTCGACCTTCTTCAGGTGTGCCTTGCGTTATATGAGAATGTTTCTCTCGAACTTGAGAATTTGGATGGGATTTCGAACGGAAAACTCTTTTTTACTTCATAGAGGTAGCGTTCCTCCGTTCTTTAAGTCCTGACTGGATAAATCGCAATTGGTTTATTCGATTACTTACACTGAGAATTGAACCTTCGACCGTCAGGCGCATATTACTTTTACTATTAAGTTTTCCAAGTACACTGATTGCTGTGTCACGGGTCTTTGCGTTCGATAAGATACACTTGAAGAAAGTCGGATGTAACATCGACGGATACATTGTGGAAATGAGAACAGTAATCCAAATAATCCAAATCATATGAATAACCAATCCGGATCGACAACAATTGTATGTATAAGCCATAGACATCACACTTTGGTTGAAGAGATCCATTAAATTATTATTATTATTATTATTATTATTATTATTATTATTATTATTATTAGTATTATTATTATTATTATTATTATTATTATTATTATTATTATCTTTACTGATATAAAAAAGGGAGTTTGCCTCTGGGTGGCTGTGCGTTTGAGTTCGTTCCCTATTGACTCCGAAACAGTAGGGTCGATATTTTTAATTTCACAGAAATGTAATTTATGTGTCTGGGGATGTTTTAGATAGGCGTTGTATCAAATGCTATCTATTAAGCATCGTTAATACATAATCAACATAATTTAATTCAAGAAGAAACAGTTCGAGTTGACCAACGTTAAGATCCTTCTAGAGCCTAAAATCACAATTCGTTTGCGATTTTTTTTTCAGTGTACAAACCTAATGGTCCGACATATGAAATCAACAGTAGGTTCTTTGATGTGACAGGGACAGAATCATAATGAATATTATGTTTAGATCAGAGTTAATCAAGGATGATTAACTTTTGCATATTGAACTTTAATTCAATCTGTTATTTAAAAATATTTTTTATAAAATCAACAGTTGGTTATTTTTAGTGAATACAGGTTTACAATATATTGTGGACTAAGCTTTCCCCCTATATTTGTGCACTAAGGTAATTTCTCGATTAGAGTAAACCATCAATCAATTTAATTGAAATATATCCCATCAGACCGGCTTACCCAGGTAATCACGGTACAAATATCAATATAAAGTGTATATGAAATGTATGAATGTGTACACATGTATTTGTAAATTGTAATAATAAACCTTTTTCACCTGCTTCAGTTTGTATCTTTCCGTTACCTTTGCATTGTACCGCATTCTACACATTTCATTTAACTACATACTATACAATGCTTCAAGCAAAATTCTTCCACCTCTTATGAAGAATGAGAGACTTCAACGATCATAATGAGAAGAAAAGTATTGAAAGTGAGAAAAATTCGTTTACCCTTATTTAATCAGAGTAAGCGTTATGTATGCCTTTTAATAATAATAATAAGAATAATAATAATAATAATAATAATATTATTATTATTATTATTATTATTATTATTATTATTATTATTATTATTATTATTAATGGCTCATAAGGAGCTTTCACACAATTAATCAAAGATCTCATTAAATACAGCCTGTGGTGTTCCCTGAAATTAGAGTGACATCAAATTTCCTTAGATTTTCCAATAATCTCCATCTATTTCGATTATATTTGCAAATAGATTCGCATTATCCCAACAACTGCTTGCCATTGATTTCTCGTTGCCAGCGGTTATTGGTATTTACTGGAATTTGACTGGCGATAAGTCTCACCAAGATCCCAGTTCTCTTTACACTTATACAGTGGAGATGTGGTCACTGCTCACTCCTCGGTTTTTCCTTCCTCCCTGACTACTTGGCTATTCGGTCTTACTCTTTTTTTGCGACCGCAGTAATGTGGTAATGGGGGGAATGAGGATCATGTTAGAGAACTTATGTGTATGCAGCTTAAATTTTCTTGGTTCTATGTAGCTCTTCATGTTTTGTCTCTGTAGCAGTTTGTCTGGTTTTCGCGTTTAGTTCGTGTGTGTTAGTCTCCACATGCAAGGGTTTTCCTTAATATTATGAATGTTTCATTACTATTGTCGGTTGTATTTTTACAGCAATTTCTCTGATTCCAATTTCTCCCATTCTTTTTTCAAAGTTTTTCCAAATTGTTTCTAGTGCTCCTACTATTATAGGTAATATTTTGATTTGTTTCCTCTTCCATATCACTTTCAGCTCTCAGGCTCGCTCCGTATATTTGCTCCGTTTATCTTTTATTTTGATATTCACCCTGTAACCAGCTGGAATATCAAAGTCTACAGTTTGACAGGGTGTTTCTTTCTTGTTAATTATTGCGACATCTGACCTTCTTGCTTGGATAGGTTTATCAGTTTGTATGTCCATGCTCCATAGGATTTTGTGGTTCTCATTTTACGTCCTGTTGTACCACTTGTCTCTGCGTTCGAGATGCAGTTGTTTGCATAGTTCCCAGTGTATGGCCCTTCTCACCTAGTCCTGTCTGTTCTTGTACTTCTTTTAGGCTAGTTTGCTACACTCACTTATTATATGATTTATCGGTCCGCCCTTTTGTCCCGAGTCTGCATTCCTGTTTTTTGTGTGTTTTATCGATCTTAGCTTTAATGGGCTTGGTTCTTATCGAGTTTTCCTGTGCTGCGATTATTAAGGAGTCAGTTTCTCGGCTTATATGTCCTTTTCACATCCATGTCCACGTATTGTCGTATATTCATCTTTTGTCATCCTTATGACTGTTCCAGGTAGTTGTTTTTCTTCCCATTCTTCTTTTCTCGTATTATCCTTTTTCTCTCTATTTTCTGTCTCGTCGATTTTCTTAGTATCCTTTGCTATCATGATTATCTTTTAGTGTTCTTTTTTATATCATGTTCACAGTCTTCTATACAAACTAGTCCTTCCCCGTCGTCTTTCTTTTCTTTTCGCGTAATGTGGTCCATCATCGTCCTTTGAGTGTAGTTAATTGTTCACGGGCATGAGTTTCTGGCCTGATCGAGATACCTCAGTTCTTCTTTGGTCCATCTTATGAACAAACCTGAGTATCTTATTAATGATATTGCCCATGCATTTACCTTCGACAGGGAGTATCTCTTGAAAATGAAACAATCCTACGAAAAGATTTAAAAATGTTACTTAAGGATAATATAAAGTAATATTAAGTGTAGCGTGACCAGTAACAAAACTGTTATAATATGTCTATCGTCATCTTGAACGGAATTGAGTTTATTACTAAGCATTACCTTTCTTAATATTAACTT
Organism: Euprymna scolopes; assembly: GCF_053919585.1. Taxonomy (NCBI): domain Eukaryota; kingdom Metazoa; phylum Mollusca; class Cephalopoda; order Sepiida; family Sepiolidae; genus Euprymna; species Euprymna scolopes. The sequence goes on along the minus strand of NC_136494.1, from coordinate 139,339,133 downwards.
TGTTGAGACTTGACTAGCCATTCTACAGATTGATATTTAACTACCACCTGTTCAGACATCTGCTCAAGAAGAATAAATAAGTATTGTTGCCACGATAACAAACAAAGAAAATAGATGATGTGAGCCAGTACAAGATGAGAAACACATGAACTGTTTCCCTTTCCCGTTAGAAATAATCTCACATTTTGTAAAACCATCCAGTACATCGGAACACATTTAATATTGATAAGGATCAGAATAATCTTCGTTTTTGATTTTATAAACCAAACATTATTATTAGCTATTATATAAACAAAACATCAAAATTAGATGTCACATTTAGTATTCTTAAGTGGGCGATAGTTTCTAATATAAAAGGATAACAACATAAAAATATTGATGAACATTATAAGTTCGTGTGGCAGGTTTCAATTTGTGGTACGTGCTATTTTAGGGTGTAGAACAACATTGAGAAATTATATTGCAGATAAAACAAATATAAACTCAGAAAAACAGTAATTTGCTCAATGTGCTACAATAATCAGGTTGGTTTTATCCTTGATTTATCGGCTTACTCTATCTTGAGCATTGGTGGATAATAATTCAATTATTGCATGAAACGTATTTGTTTCAAGTGTGTTGATGAGAAGGATTGAGTAAAGTAAATAGTTAAACTTCTGACAAATCATCAATATAGATTTAGGCAAGCCCATCCCATAGATGATATCCTAACTGTAATCTATGAGCGTATATACCGTTCACGGCAAAAAGCAGGGGGTAAAGCGGTAACCCTCGATATATCTAAGGCTTTTGACAGGGTATGCCATGATGGTTTTCTAATGAAAATCACTGAAAGAGTACATAACGTAATTAACTCCTTCCTAAGTAAGAGAAGAATCGAGGTTGCCCTCGACGATCGTACACAAAAAAATATGATATAAATGCGGGAGTATCTCCTTAACAATTCCTAATATTCATAAATGCATCCCTGATAAGATGTCTCTGAGATGGGTATATTCGCGTATGGCAGTATGCTCAACAACAGGCACGAGAGGAAAACAAATAAACACATATATAAGGAAATGACAGACACACTAGAGGATGACCTCCAATCTGAAGTGGAATGGGGACAAAAATAAAGGGGTACATTCAATGCTGTCAAGACTATGCTTGTTTCTTTAATAATTACAATAAACCTCTTCCTCCACGAATAACAATGGCCAAAAAAACATATTACATATACATTAAGAGCATAGCCAAGTCTGCTGTGAATAAGGTGGGCTCTCTCTTCCGTGCTAAAAAGCTACTTACGTTTGAAAGTATCCTGCACCTCTATAAGACCACCATTCGCCCATGTATGGAGTACTGTTGCCCCATTCGAGCCGGTGCATCTGCTACTTGTCTCTCACTCCCGGAGTTCAAAAGAGAGTCGCCAACCTCATACGTCCTGAACAACATTCAGCCTCTGTACCATCGACGAAATGTGGCATCCCTCTGTCTTTGCTACAAACACTTTAATGATGAATGCTCTGACGAGCTACATGACCTTGTGCTCTTTCGACGTGGATACCCTCGACAAACCCGACAAGCAGCTTAATCCCACCCCTACACAATAGAGATTCATAGGTGTACGAAACCCTTCTATGCTAATAGTTTCTTCCCCAGAACTGCTAGACTTATGAACTTTGTTTCGGGATTCTGCTTTTCCAACTGTACTGACATGCAGAATATCAAGTGTAACGTGAACAGACATCTTGCTGCTAATCTCCCATCATAATATCTTTGCAACTTATGTCCCCAATAGTGTCCCCTACTTCAAAGTGGAACTGTGCTTTCCTTGGGATGAAAACAGGATTTAAAAATGATGGAGTACCTACCTGCTGAATGTTAAAGCATTCCGCCTAATGTGCATGCTCAAAATAAACATTTATGCGTTATCTTTTTGTCGTTCTGATTCTAGCTGATAGCAGACTAGTTATATTAAAAAAAACTTTTGAAACCACTTCTATATATCGGGTACAATATATTAATCAGTAGATAATTTCCTTTAAAATAATGCATACGAAATCTACATGAATTAAAATATCATATTTACGCATGTGTTACCTCCGGGCAGCTTCGCTTGTCTCAACTTATGCATAGCAATATTATCAACACATCAGATCTATTGAAAGTCAGACCCGTAATTTATCAAAAAAATGGCTTAAGCAAGGACAGACACATTTTTATACTGAATCCAAATTTTAAAAAATTGAATTCGAGGTTGAACAGGAAGATGCAGAATTTATTATAGTTTTAACGTACTGCGACACATTGTTCAGATATTCGAAATCGAGTCTACACGATTTTGCTTTTGTCCGTCGACTATTGTGTTAGGTTGTTAAGATTTCAATTTCATTTTAATATTAAGAAAAATCTGACCAATCTCTTATCGCCATGTGGCATCCTCGTACTAATTTTCAAAGAATTTAATAGTGTTTGCTCTGATAATCTTAAAGCAGTTTTAACCCTCCCCTTCCCGAGGTTCATATTTCGACTAACTTGACAAGCATTAACATTCCATCACATCGCAATTGATGCCACTAGATGCCAGAATGAACGTTAACCGAATAGATATTTCTCTTTCGGACGTCCACAATTTCAAATTCTATTTCTTATATGCAGAGTTTAAATGCAATATGAAGAGACGTTTCGCTATTGAAGTCACCACTTAGTGCTATTTTGGTTTGGCCATAATCAATATGAATATGCGTAAAATATATGCATGATAAAAAAGTATGAGATTCACAGTTATTTCACAAAATATAACGATTAACTGTGAAATGCGAGTTACGTCCATTTAATGGGTCTTAGTTTTTACCATGGATTTCCGTCACTAAACGCGCAGACTAAACAGAAACATCAATCAAATGGACCCGGGATTGACTTTTCAATATCGATGTAAATATGAATGCATTTGAAACCGTGGGAACAAATGTATGCGTCTACATGGACAGGTTCATGAGTCATAAACATTATTTCAAGTTTGTATGGAAATAGATATCTCATTAGTTATGCATATTCGCATTATAATTTCTGCAATATTCCATTTGGTCAGACGTGAATTGACAAGAGACGGGTTCGCGTGAGACTTCACTTGCATTTTTTTGTTTGTATTTCTTCTTGATAATTGTGTGAAAATGTGGTCAATGAAAATATGAACGGCATAGCTTAGAAAATGACGGGAATAAAAGGTTTTATTGGGAAATATATGCAAATGAATTAATGAATGAATGTATGTAAAAAGAAATGGCTCATATAAAAGATAAACTCCATATATTTTCTTAAATACAATTAGCTGCATAGTTGCCGGTTATGGACACAAGCACAATTAATTAACAATAAATATATAATCTATTATTTTATTAGGGTTGAACACATAAGAATTTCTTTTTTAAATGTGTTTTTATATAATTGAAATAACTTAATATATGTCAAAATATTACTTACTTTTGCGATCGTTGTATTTCCTTAAAACCAATTTTAATTCACTTAATAACTGCCATTAGGCATTAATTAAACAACTCACCTAATTGCGGTATTTTCTTCTTCTTATATTCAAGATATGATAAATGTTAATGTATGAATTAAAAGCACGTGCCCCTCATTTAAATTAATTTATGAAATTAATACACTTTTTTATAGAATTCCATTATAATAGGATTGGTAAATTAAATGCATATTATAAATGCGTAAAGCAGGTAAATCATATTAATTTAATAATTTATATAACGATTCATCACAGATGATGAAAATTCAAGAGAAACAAAAGTATAATGTATTATGGTAGAAGATAGTTGAAACTAGTTAGCCTTAAGCCATTAAAGAATTTGTTGACATAGTACTTGAAAAAAAACGCGCTACAATACTTTGAGAAGCAGATTCTGTGTGATGTGTTCATCAGGCAGGCAGTTTTTGAAAAAAACAAACAAATTTTCTTCATGGAAGTTTCGTTTTGTTTTTGTGTACACAAATTAAGATTGGTTTATCCCGAAAGGGGTTTCTTGTTAAATAGATTTTGCTGCAGTCGAGCAATTATCAAAAATAACGAGTGAGATGATTATACCCTTCTAGATTTCGAAATTGGTTTCTTACTCCGTCAAAGATGAAAACGTACTCCCTAGAAAAAAATAAAGTATTTCATATTAGAATATATTTAATTCTTACGCATGTATATGGTTACATCAGTAGTTATATATTATATTGATATGGTAAATTATTGTGGTAAAATATATGAACTATTCTAAAGTGTATGAATAAAGCGAGGAATACTGACTCTCATAGTGAGTCTGTTATTCGGAACCATATCGTGGCGTTTAGTTCTTCGTTGTTAGTTGTTTATTTGTATATTCTGTTTTGTTCTCAAAATAAATTATTTTCTAACCTATATTACTGCTTATATAGTTTGCTTTCTAGGCCACAACAATTATCCAATTGTTTTACGAGCGAGTTTTGCAACAGTCTTTATAAGTTCTTCTTTTGAATTTGGAATTAAGGCTAGTCTGAGACTGTAACCTAAAGACATACTTCTAACTTTTAAAATTGGAAACAAGTGAGGATTTACCGGAGTAATAAATTTAATAACCTCTCATTAACTTCTCCCTCTATAAAGCCAGACTGCATGAAGTATTTTTATCGACTCGGTGTTCTTGCCCGGACTAGTAATTTATCTTCTTTTTTTGGACATGAGGCAACAAACTTAAATTCAATACACCTTAAAACACCCGTCAATTACTAGCCTTTGTCCTATCACCATAATGATGCATCCTGTGCTGTTTTACTAGTGCACACAGGACAAAACATTCTCCCACGTACTTATAACACACGTACCCGTAATCGTAAATACAACGGACACACCTACTCGCAAGAAATTCAGACGTTTTCTTTATAGGACTACACACGGGAAATATTGTGCTAAAGCAAGAACCACCTAATTTAAAAAAAAAATTCCTTTTTCACAAAGTATTACAACAAATACAAATGCACCGTGCATGAGATTAAACTAAATAATTCGCTTTAGGATTTTTCCTGTAAACCTGACACTTAATACTATTATGTGCTTTACATAGCCGTGGCAATATGACTTGGTTTAAGTAAATAAAAACGTAGTCTTGTTAAATTAAGATAAAGTAAATCGTACTAATTTATTAAAATAATTTTACTGATGAAGAGCCAGACAACGGAAAAGAGATAGTGAGGGGAAAAGGGGAAGAAAAAAGGACGATGATAAATTAAAACAGATTCATATAAGAATATCTCGAAGCTAATAACTATCTATACATTAAATACTAGCAGGTCGCCCAGCTTTTGCCGGTCAAAAATACACATGGATATTATATTTGAATTCAGCAGATTTTTTACTTATAATTATAGAGCCCATTCTCTTTGGACTGTTATCCAATATACGTCCTTAAGAATTGAAACCAGAACGTTTAGCATTCCAACATTAGTTGCTATTTATGTCACCAAAGTCCTTAACGTCTTAGACATATGTAGGTGGGAACGATACATTAAAAGTTAAGCCATTTTGTAACATGAATTTTTAATTTCCCCAACGTTCAAAAGTAAGAGCAGAAGTAATGTTTTATTCGACTTAACCGACCAATGAACCAGTTTGTTTTCAATATATATATATATATATATATATATATATATATATATATATATATATATATATATATATATATATATATATATATATATATATATCAAGGCAATCATGAAGGGAAGACGTAAAAAAGAGCGAGGAGAAAGGAAAATGGATAGCGACTAAAAAATAAAAGTAGGGAAATAGAGGGGGGAAAATCAAAACGGTCAATTGACATGTTTCGCCCTCACTCATCAAAATTGGAATCGAGTGATTTATTTTTTTTAGTAATTTATTTTCCTTAATGACAAAATCTTAAAAAAAAAAACAGACAGGAGAAACAGCAATCGTATGGGGATGCATTTTTACGTTTTGCTATTGCCCCCGTATCTTTTTTTTTAGATTGTATCATTAAGGAAAACGAATTACTAAAAAATAAATCCTTCGGTTCCAATTTTGATGAGTGAGGGCGAAACATGTCAATTGACTCGTTTTGAATTTTTCCTCTATTTCCCAACTTTTATTTTTTAGTCGCTATCCATTTTCCTTTTCTCCTCGCTCTTTTTTTTAATATAAAATGAATTCCGAAGAAATACGTCCTCCCTTCATAAGTGCCTTAATAAAGTTTTGTACCCCCAAGAAAATCATGAAATATATATATATATATATATATATATATATATATATATATACATATATATATATATATATATATATATATATATATCCGCATGAGCCTGACGAATCCTACAGTGGATGAAACGCAGAATATTCACTGTAGATTAATCGCCATATATATTTTATAAATTACTATATATATATATATATATATATATATATATATATATATATATATATATCTGTCTAGTTTTGGTCTACGGACATGAAACTTAATATATAGGGTATTCGAAACCATGCCAAAATTTATATTTGTGTTTTAGCCGGGGTAAATGGCTAGAAAAGTGTGAACATTAAAAAAGGGAGAAGATTGAGCGACGGCACATTACTAATATGCTTGCGAAACGCGATAGCTATTATTTCATGTTTTAACTTTTAGCCTTGCAACAAACAAGTTTTCACAGCTAAGGTATCTCCGTCAAATTAAAATTAAATTGTAATCTAAACGTTTTGTTTTCAAGTTTCGGTGGTGGCGCACGAAATTAAAAAAAAAACAAAAACATTGCTATATAGTAGGTGCAATATAATATAATTGATACGAAATCTGCATTAATAAATATATCAGATTTAAACGTATTTTGCGACTGGGCTGAGTTTTATAACGAGTTTCTTTTGAAGAGGAATTTATTTATTGAAGAGAAAAATATGTTCGAATCTGATTTTCGGCACGACTATCCTCGATAAAAATATAATACAATTAATACCATGTTGTATTCGTAGTAAATTAATCCAGTTTTGTCAATTCATCTGAAAATTGAACGGAAATAACCCCAACTAATATCTAAACTATTTATTACCAAGTACATGTTTAGCTAGGATCATGAGTAAAATTAATCAAAGAACGAAAAAGAAAGATAATTGTCATTTTGAAATCGATTCCGCAATGTTTTTTTTTTATTTGCGCTAAAGAACCACTACTCTAAAGGAACAGCCTCACTTCTCGGAACTTTTTTATAACAGAATTGCCTAATAGATACACAGAAAACAGAAAATAAAAGCGAAAATACAAAAAAGCACACAGATAACAAAATCAACAAAAACACATGCCTCCCTCTCCCTTGCATTCTCTCTTGTTCTGAATGTGTCAATAAAAAGATTGCTCTTATTTTCGTCATACGCGACCTTTCTTTGTGCACATTCGTTTCTTTCCTCAAGTGGGGAAATAATCAAACATAAGTCGAAAGGGATTTTCTTTGACCGATCAAAGTGGAAACAGAATAGCATTGGTAAAAAAAAGAAAAAAAGAAAACTTTCTTTCGATATCGGATTTGGCTGGACGATAAATCTGCTACAATTTTCTTTCTTTATATTTTGATAATCCGTTTTTTTTTTTAGATAATCCGGCCAAGTTGCACGCTTTTTGAAACAACGGTGAAATATTTTACCATTGCTTTCGGCTTTGCGTGACGGAACGTCATTGATCCAACTATTGCCTACATCACACCCCCAACCTATAAGGAAGAAAACAAAATTCTCGCCAACATCTGATCCTTTATCTCTTTCCATGAATTATTGTCACTATGCATTACTAGTTGAGGTAAAATCTCTGACCGGTGAAAAACTAATTGTGTGTTGCTATTATTGTTGGTATTGTTGTTATTGTTGTTATTGTTGGTATTGTTGTTATTGTTGTTATTGTTGGTAATGTTGGTATTGTTGTTGTTGTTATTGTTGGTATTGTTGGTATTGTTGGTATTGTTGTTGTTATTGTTGGTATTGTTATTGTTGTTGTTATTGTTGTTATTGTTGGTATTGTTGTTGTTGCTATTGTTGTTGTTGTACATCATGTATGGAGCTGATTTATTCGTATTTGTTCCTCGATATACTTTTATTAAGACCCCTTTTCATAAGTATATCGGGCACTTACAGGAGTACCCCATAAATATTGGTGGCTGTGTATCTGGGAAATGCACTATTTTCGAACATAGCCAGCCAGTTTGTAAATAACTAGATTAGCGCCACTCCTTGCAATGCTGCGCTTCATTCATTTATCCAGGTAATCATTGTAAACTATCGTTTCCTGGATTTCTAGTAATAGTTATATCTATTTTTTTATTCAATCTTAACCCCAAACAAGACAAGTGTCATTTTGAAGTAGGGGCTACTATCGGGCACAATTAGCAGGGGCGTTATGAAGGGAGATGAGTAGAAAGATGTTTGTTCACATTACACTTGAATTTCTGCATATCAGTACAGTTGGAAAATGTGACCAATAATTTTTGTCTCCATTCCGCTACAGATTGGACTTCATCCTCTAGAGATTCTGCCATTTATTAGATATGTGTTAATCTGTTTTCCACTCATGCCTGTTATAGAGGGTGGTGTCATCGGTAAATATACCCATCTCAGAAACAATTTTATCAGGGAGGTCATTTATGAATATCAGGAACACTAAAGGTCAAAGGATAGACCTCTGGGGTACTCCCGCATTTATATCATATAGTTTAGATGTACGACCGTCGAGGACAACCTGCATTTTTCTCTTACTTAAGAAGGATTTAATTACATTGTGTATTCTTTCAGTGATACCATATTATCTAATTTTCCTTAGAAGACCATCGTGCCATACCCTGTCTAAAGCCTTAGATATATCAAGGGATACCGCTCTACCTTCCCCTGTTTTGTCGAGTGAAAGATATATACGTTAGAGACTACATTTAAGATATCTTGTTGAACGAGCTTGCCTGACTCCATATTGTTTGTCGGTCAGGAGTTTAGCAGTTGTTAGGTGTTGGACTAGGGCATGATTAACTAAGGACTCAAATATTTTGAGAAAAAGTGGGAGGAGGCTAATGGGGCGATAATTTAGTGGGTCAGTTCTTTCACCAGAAGTCTTGAAGACTGGAACCACAGAAGCGGTTTTCCAGCAGTCGGGAAAGCAAGGTTCATTAAGGCACTTATTGTAAAGTTTGGAGAGAACTGGAGCATTCTCAGCAGAGCATTCTTTATTAGCACAGCCGGGACGAGATCTGGTCCACGTACTTTTGAGGTGTCTTGGTTTTTTATGATACCATGTACCTGAGAAGGGGTGATTTTCAAATCGTCTAGTATGGCGTCTGTCTGTAAAGGAAAGTCGGGGAGCGAGTGGTGGGCCGGGTCCAGTGTGAACTTTGAGGCAAACTGACTGGCAAGCAGATTTTCCTGATCGGTTGCCGTGCAAGCAACTTTATGATTGATTGATAGTGAGGGAATCGTTGACTGCCCATTATTTACTACACTGTTGTAGATTTTCTCAAAAAATCCCGGGTTCCTAATTTCTGTGCTTCCATGCGTTACCTAGTGGGTTCAGTGCAATCTGTTTTAGCTGTTGCTATTACTCTCCTACAATTATTTCTAGCTTCTATACACTTCTGTCTGTTTAAACTGGACTTATGTCGGTTGAATCTGCGGAACGAATGCTACCTTTGAGCAATAACAGCCACACAAGTAGAGGTAAACTATCGAGGAGAGTGGGGTTTGCTATAGAATTTCCGTGTGGGAACATATGCCTCAATTGCAATTTTTACCCATTCAGTGATCTCATTTGCACACTATTCAGCTGGGAGAGAAAAGATATTTTGCCATGGGACATCTCTGATGAGTTCCTTGATGTCTTCCAAGTCGGCCTTTTTGTAATACCTCGTTGTTTTGAGTAGTAGGCCGTCAGTTTTAGGGCGAGGATTTAGGGTGATTTCTACCATTATCACAGCGGGATCAGCATTTCCGAGTCGGCTGTGGGTATTTGTTATACACTTATGAGGAACTGTTGTCAGAAATAGATCTAGAAGTGAGGCATGTTGGCCTTGCTAGTCTGGGAAACTTGTCGGGAATGTAACCAACTGAGATAGGGAATGGGGTATAACGAAGCTACGTGTTGTGCTACCAGCTACGTATGTGTGATAAGAGAATCCAACCCAGTTTCTGTGGTGGACATTGAAGTCACCAAATACATGTACTTCAGATCTATTTTCGAGGGAGAGTGCTATATCTATGCTGTCAGAGACTTTGTTAATTAGGGTACAGTCCTGGCTTGAGGGAGAGCGGTAGAGAAAATACAAGTACCTAATATTATGTTGCATATTTAGTCTGAAGCACATGAAAACTGTTTCTAGTTTTATTTCTCTAGTCAGGGGGAGGGTGTTGCGAATAGAAACTCCAAGCTCATGCATATATCTGTCCGAGTCCTTGCGGCAGTGTGGGAGATAACCAGGCATGTTATAGTGGTTAGAGGGAATGGAGGAGTGAAGGTGAGTTTCACTATCCGAGGTGTTTACAAGGAGATATGATTCAACATCATCTAAATTTTTTTAAGCTCACGGATATTCGTAAATGCAAGCCGCAAGGGAGGAAGCAGATTGTTGTTCTTTGAGTTTCGTCCTGGTTTAAACGTATCTTTTGCTTTAGGTTAAATTTCATTTTATTTGATGTAAAGGTTTCGGTTAGAGTGAGGGAGTAAGGGTGCTGGACACGTGGTTGTGCAGAATATCAGACATGGAACACAAGTAGACCATCAGCTGACCTCGCCCACAGGACTGTGGCCTCAAGAAAACCCACCGGGTATGAGTGCAGGGTCCCTTTCCATGCGCGACCTGGCACTACAAACAGCCCGATATTATACAACTGTTGATGGAGCAGCCGCTCTAAGCGACACCAAATGTTAGGGTAAGTCGGAAACAGCAGACAGGAAACCCTCAATCCGGTACCCTCAATCCATTAGGCAAAGTCAGCTAAGTCCACTGTACCGACATATATGGTACTGCAGCACCCCCACACTGTCCAGTTTAGGGGGATGTGAGGTGGCGGTAGCGGGGAAAAACGGCGTTCATTGCCCTAGTCAGGAAACAAGGTCATCACAACGCGATTCTGACGAGTCCCAGTGATAGCACCTCTACCCATGGCTAATAGGCAAAGAAGGAGTATGAGATCCGGGCGATAGACAGAGCCTATCTCGTCCTTAAGTGATCAGGAACCTAAATGAAAGCATTCATCAGAAACCGATTGGATTCGATATTTACACACCAGGTTGTCACTTGGTGTCGTTAATTGCCTCGCAGACATGTTGCTAGTGACGGTATATAATCAATAATAATGGTAATTTAATGCCAGACAACAATCACAAACTTTCATAATTTAATTTAAAAAAAAAAAAACATAAAAAATTACTAGAAATTAAAAGATTCGATCCTTAAACAGCCCACTAAAAAAAAATTATTTTTTCATTCAGATTTAAAATTACCTACCTAAGAATTAGGGATCTATTTAAAAGCAATTATCCCCTCACTTACACAGTAATATATATTTTAAAAATGGTTACTAATGCAACATATCTCTTTTAAATTAAAACAAGAGCCTTATCAATGAAGTTTTGCGAACGGATCAGCCTACTTACACGTTTTAAAGTAATAAACAAAAACAGTATAAAACCACTCGCTCACAAAGGTATTTATTTTCTTAACTTTTTGTAAATATAATTCCTTATTCTTGTTTAAATCTTATTAAATCATATCGAAAAATGATATAAACCGATTTGTATACTAATAGCTAATTCCCCCTTAGAAAAATTTAGTAATAATTATTTTCCTTTTTAACCAATTAAACATCAGTATACAAGAGTTTATTTGATTTTGTCATTTTTTTCCATATGAATAATTTCATATGGAAAATATGAATAATTTCCCATATGAATAATTTCATAATTTTTCACTGATGAATAATTTCACAATTATTAAACATTCTCCCTTTCTATCAATATGCCTCTACGTAATTACACTTATCGAGTTTATCATATATCTACAATACTCCGCGCACATCACTCTTATATATATTTAACTTGGGGCTTACTCGTTTAGACTCTGGTCAATTACTCTCTTTAAAATATATATATATATATATATATATATATATATATATATATATATATATATATATATATATATATATATATATATATATATACAGTTAAAGACGAAATTATTGGAACCCTTTCAATTTTTGCTTTTTTGGAGAAAAACAGACATTTTTTCACTAATTATTTTTATTAAAGTGTTGATGAATATTTATATCAAACATCTACAGATCTTCTGAAACACTTACTTTATTATATAATATTCAAAATAAATATTATTAATGATAAATAAAAACAGACGAATTCTAATTTATATTCACCAATGATTTTTAACATAGAATTCATGATATTTTATGCAAAATAATACTTGTTTATTATGATTTGGGTATTGCCTCATCTTCTAGAACGTTCCAAAACCGTCTATAAATAACGTGCATTAGTAAATCCTTCACTTTATCAATAACACCAGACTGCAAAGATGGTTAAAATTAAAGAACACAGTTTCGATGTTGGACAGAAAATAGTGGATGCACACATGAAAAGTAATGGATACAAATCCATTTCTAAGTGTTTGGAAGTTCCTGTGTCAACAGTGAAAAACATTATCAAGAAGTATGGTGTTTTCAATACGATTCAAAACTTGACGGGTCGAGGCCGCGAAAAGAAAATTTCTCCCCGAACTGTACGATAAGTCACTCGAGAAGTGGAAAAGGACCCGAAAACTACTAGTAAGAAAGTAGTCCAACACTTGAGCGGGCAAGGTATTGAAATTGCTGTTTCGACATCGAGTAAGGCACTGAAGTCACACGGGAGTCAAGAGTATCGACTAAGGAAGCCTCCTCCCCTCTCCATGAAACATGTTAAAGCCCGCTTTGAGATTGCATGGAAGTTTGTTGACAAGATTCAACTTTTGGGGTTCAGTTTTATTGTCAGATGAGACTAAATTAGACGTTTTGCAGCGGAAGAAAGGAGAAGCCGTCAACCCGAAGAATACAGTCCCTATGGAGAAGTATGGGGGAGGAAACCGTATGTTTTGGTGTTGCTTTTCGGCCAATGACACTGGAAAATTTGTCACTGTGGATGGCATCATGAGGCAAGATCAATAAATTAAAATACTGACTGGACATCTGAAACGTTCTGCAGAAGCCTTTAGTCTTGGAACCAACCGGGTCTCCGAACAGGACAATGATCCAAAACATACGGCAAAATCGGTGAGGAAATGGCTTTTGGATAATCAAATGAACGCCAAAGTTCGAACTGTAATCCAATGGAAAACTTGTGGGCTGTGGTGAAGGCGAACCTGGGAAAAAGGAAACCAAGGAACCTGGAGGAATTAGAAGATGTCGCGAAGGAAGAATGGTGTAATATTCCCGTTGTACGTGTATGGGAATTTAGTAATGCCGCATAGAAAGCATCTGGAAGCTGTTATTAAAAACAAAGGCTTTGCAAGTAGCTATTCATAAAGGGTGCCAATAATTTTGAATTCGTCTGTTTTTTGTTATCATTAATAATATTTATTTTGAATATTTTATAATAAACTAAAAGTGTTCTCTGAGATCTGTAGATGGTTGTCATAAATGTTCATCAACACTTTAATAACAATATTTAGTGAAATTCTTTTTTCTCCAAAAAACGTAAAAAAAATTAAAGGGTTCCCATAATGTCGGCTTTAACTATATATATATATATATATATATATATATATATATATATATATATATATATAGAGAGAGAGAGAGAGAGAGAGAGAAAGAAAGAGAAATATATATAATAAAATTATTATAGTATTTAATTGTATCAGCAATTTTAGGGACTCGTTTGTTATCGTTGAGCACTTTACAGATGGAGAAAAGTCGGTCACTTTTACGGAAAACTGTGTATGTAATTTCCGAGACTGGAAAGGTTTTCAACCTCAAAACATTTCAAGCCGAAACACTTGTATATGATGGATTTGTTAGGGAGCTGTATTATGCTGATTATGCGCACTTGATGACACACTCCCTAGCAAATATGTAAGAAGTGATGAACCTCTTCACAAATGTTTGTACATGTATAAGATTGAGAGTTAGCATTAAGAAGATTAAGGTCATGCACGCCCCCGATCCTGGTGATCGGCATGGGGTATCTTACTTTATTGAAAGAACATGAAGTTGTAAAATATTGTGTCTATATAGTGATTTTTCAAATGATGTCAATCTTGATGCTGAAATAAAAAAGAGAATAAAATCATCAAACATTTTTGAAATTGTATCAAAGAGTCTGGTTTGATGAGATCTTACACTGACAAGTTAAATGTCAGTTTATCAAACATGTGTATTGCCATCACTACTCTATGCCTCTGTAACATGGACCCTGTTCCGGTAACATATAGAACTGTTCGTGAGGTTACATCAACACTGTTTTTATCTTGGTTTAAAGTAGGACATTTTCGCCCCTAATATATGTATCTTAAAGAAGGTCAAACCACTATTGTTATTATTAACAAGATCTTGTCCGACGTGATAAATATAGACTCCCAATACAGTTTTATTATGGTGAGTTCCTTCTCGACAAAAGACCCCATCACAAGCAAAACAACACATTTTCGTGATAGTATCATGGAGTATTTGATGAATTTTCATGTTCCTGTTGACAGTAGGGAGTACCCAGTGTCTGATTGCAAGTAGTTCAAAGCATTGATATACAATGGCGCAGAGCACTTTGAAGCAGGCAACATAAATCGAGCGAAACTCCAACGAGAATGCAAGAAACCGCAAACCTTATTCCTCAATCATGGGTTCTCTGGATCCGTAAAGTTTTTGACCGGGCTCTATTGCCCAAGGAAGGTGCCGTTAATACCATGAAATCTCCCGATGATACACGTTCCGCTGCTGTTGGTTTTATCCACACCAATGACCGTCATCAGTGACATGTCTGTGTAAGGTTGTGCAAGTCGCTGGTAGGACTAAAGAGTCCCCTACGGGTACATGGACGTTTAGTGACTGAGGAGATGGCACTTGTCTGACAAGACATCGCAATAATCATATATATATATATATATATATATATATATATGTGTGTGTGTGTGTGTGTGTGTGTGTGTGTGTTAAAACTATTAACAGTTGATAACCTGACAACAAGTAAAAAAACGTTTATCACTTGTCTAAATATATAGAAAAGAAAATATTTTAAACATGTGATAAACTGATAATATATTTCAGTCATGCTCCTATTCATAGGAGCGACGCGAATCACTCATGCGATATAATATTGTATGCAATTTAATTTATTTTCTTATGTATGAAACATTCAATAAAACAAAATTATTCAAATGTTAATTTTTAGTAATAAATGGATGACTAATATACTTATCAGAATATTCAAGCAGTGAGAGACATTATCAAATAATTAAATCATTTAGTAATTATACATATAAAAAGGATTTAATTTAGTGAAGACATCTCTAAAAAAATTCTATTTTTATATATAAAATCATTGGCTTTCATACACGGAACTTTCTGATAGATTTTTATTTTCGTTCTTTCACGTCTGTAATTGTATCGTCTTTATGTTTTTCACAAAACTTTAGAAAAGTTAGCAGATGTATTCCACGTGGTTTATGATATCTATTGAAATGATATGAAAGCAAAATATACCTTAGTTCACCGATAAAAACAAATGAGCATTTGTGTTTTATAAAACAATGAATATCGTTAGTTAGACCTAGTATTGCCATCGTTGTTATTTTCTTTAAAACATACTGATCAATGTAAGTTTTGGTTTTATTCGAGAGTATTATAGAAATAAAATCAGTGTTGGATTTTTGTGTAAATCTTTTTTGTCGAACTATTATCCTCATCTTCGTACGTGTTTTTGTTTCACCGTGTTTGAGTCAACTGCTTCTATGACCTTCTTCATGTATTTATATGCGGTCGTTATAGAAATACTGAGTCTCTCAACTTCGGTGTTCGCTAAGCAGTGGATAGAGAAGTAAAATCTCTTCGGTTACAGATGAACATTGTCTGATATAAGCGGTTTATATCGGACACTAAGTAGGCTAGAAGTTCAATTGGCCAACACGTGGTGAGACAATATAAATAATGGAAGGCAGTAATAATTGGAGATACATGTAATATACGCAGACTTTCCATCCCGTCGCAGTTAATCACCTGAAAAAATTCAGATGATGAGTTGAGAGAAACGGGGTTAAACAGCAACTACAAAGACGAGGATAAGAGTGCTTATAAAATAAATACGTAAATTGCAAAGTTTCATTCCAAGGATTTAACAAATTAAAAATAATAGATAATAATTGCTGGACTTTCGAATTAATTTATTTCTTTTAGAAGTTGTTTATTCTCATTCCTTCACCTATGACATTTTAGACGTAGTAAATTTAAATATTATTAGTTGTGTTTTTTCACCTGAAGTTAAGTAATTATTAGTTAGAATTGCTTATTAAACAACGTAATCATTACCCGGTTGACATTCCTTCTGAAGACAGATAAAAAAATGCGAGATTATTACTCTTTTCCAAATACGATTTCTGTTTTATATATCAAGATAATCTAATTGAATTATTTGGGCTTTTGAGAGCATGAGAACTGTAGTCTGAATAATAATGCAAATATTTAATTCTTATTTCAAGAATTTCGAAAGTTCTCTCAAGTAAGATTTCGTGTAAATGGTTTTAAATGGTTTTACAACAAAAAAAAGACAATTTAAAAAATGTAAATAAATACGAAAATAATAAAACGAAATAATAAACTACATAATAAGTGAATGACGCAAACTAGCCCAGAAATAATATAAAAATAGACACAGTCAAGTGCGGAAGGCAAACAATCGCATCTTGATCACAGCGACAAATGGTACAAGCACAAACTGGCAACATTACTGAAAAATGAAAGTCACAAGAGCTTATTGGGCATGGATATACAAACTGATAAACCCATCCAAGCAAGAAGACTGAGTGTCATAATAGTTAACATGGAGGCAAAGTCCTGCAGGATTGTAGATTTCGCCGTCCAGCAGACCACAGAATGAAGATAAAGGAAGCTGAAAAATTGCGCAAATACATAAAACTGGCCAGATAGGGCCAATTCATCTGCAAAATGAAACAAGTAAAGATAGCGGAAGTAATAGTAGGAGAGTTAAGAAAAATAGCAAAAAAACTGTAAATAACAATGTGCGAGATTGAAATCAGAGGGATGGCTTGTACGATGCAACAAAAACAGTAATGGAAACTGAAATATAAATAAAACCTCTTGAATTCGGAGACTAATACACATGAGCAACAGGCATAAACTGCACATGTAGAAAATGATACAGGTGTAAAACGCAAAAAACATATCAGTCTGAATTATAAAACTGGAACTGTATATTTGTAAGTTAACTCCCTGATTTCCCACGAAGTTTTTTTTTTGTGCGTTTTTGTGTGTCACCAAATACTGACGCCGAACTAAACAATCTAAAACGGTCAACGATTATGGAAAGACCGAACATTATGCAACCCTCCGCTGGCGGAGTGCAAAGAGAACTAAGTTTGTGGAGGCCTTTTGTCACCTAAATGCAAGTGAACACCAATAGTTTCCGCAAAGAGTAAATCAATGGTAAGTGGATGTTACGATAATGCAACTTCCTCTGCAATTGTTGGAGGGGGTGGAGAGTACTGAAATCTGTGGAGACTTGTTGTCACTCAGACTCCAGGGAACTGTACAAGTTGTTCTAAAAGTGAATTCTATTAAATTATAATGTAAAATAGAATATATACTCTCAAAACAATCGCGCTAGCAGATGCGAAAAAAACTTGGGAGAATGATCATTTCAATTAGTAAAATTAAAAAAAACAAGTCTGGTGAAACGGAAAATGAAATAGAGAATAGCGTATCACTTAGTTTTACATGTGACAGCATATTGCTATACGCTGATAGAAGAGCTATGCTGACTACTCTGCAGAAGATAGTACTCAGAGTATTAAATACGAGGATATAACGACAGAAACTGTGAATGGGAGTTTATACGTATGGACCAGCATATTAATATGGTGTTGAAACTATGTAAAGGATGTCAACTAGCAGCAGATCCGCCATTAAATGTGCAACCATAGACTCGATTGCATACCGATTCTGCAAGACCGTAAATTGATCATATTACTAGGTTATATTAAATAGTTTCACAAATTTACCTGTAATTGTTCAGTGCAAACATATGACGTCAATAATTACGATAAATGCACTTAACGGCATTTTTAGTTCTGTTGAACTCACCAAAAAATTGTCAATGGTAATGCAACTCAGTTTATAGATGAAACATCAAGGAATACTGCGAGTCATTGTCAATTTGCACGTGATAACGTCATGTTACAATCAAAGAGCTAACGGAAAGGCAGAAATAATTCTGGACTCATTCAAACGGGCTCTGAAGAACAATTGAGCAATGGATACATGTGAAATAAGTATTCAAACATTTTTGCCAGTTTATAGAATTCCGCCAAACAATAAGACAACGTCATAGTTATCGCCAATAGAGTTACTACGTCTACGCTACCCGCCCATACTGTAACATCTAAGGTTTATTCCTTGAACTAATGCGTGCCCGCTCAGCTACTTCAAACATTATATATATTCCTTTCACGTTATTGTATCTAATAATAATAATAATAATAATAATAATAATAATAATAATAATAATAATAACAATAAAACAATAATCATAATAATAACAATAATGCCTGTAAAATAATAATAACAATAATAACAATAATAATAAAAAAAATAATAATAACAATAATAATATTAATGATAATAACAATAATAATAATAATAATAATTATTATAATAATAACAATAATAACAGCAATAATAACACTAATAATAACAATAATAACAACAACAATAATAATAATTAAATAATAATAATGATACTAACAATAATAATAATAATAATAATAATAATAATAATAATAATAACACTAATATCAATAATAACAATCATAACAAGAACAACATCGAGCATTGCGAAAGACCTTTAAATGCAGAAAATCATTAGGAAATATATTGATTTAATCTCTTGTGTTTGGGCGCGATATATCTGGAGCTTGTAAAGCAGAAATGTATGGGCCACTTGTTTCAATGTATTGGCTATTTAAACGAATATTAGTTCGGCTGCATTGAATCACTTTTTTCTTAAATTTATTCATGTAATGTGGCATATATTTCAAAAGACTGTTTCATATAAATGTATTAAACAAGGGGGATAACCCTTTGTAAAATGTCCGATAATTCCCGTAATTTATTGTAAATAAAACCAGCGATATGTGAAACGTGAGGATGTGTGGGAGAACATTTCTTAACCGATATACACAACGAAATGTTTATCTACAGACTTAGAATTTAGTATATTTGATATTTAGACACGTGGAAAACATTTTAATCTGTTTCCATCCGGAAAAAATATGGCTGGTAAAAGGTAAAAATATAAAAATTCGTAAGTGGGAGTAATCGGGTTTTATCTGTTTGCTAACTGTTTTACGAATGCGTGTGCGTGAATAGTTCACATTACAGATTACTTATATAAGAAATAAGTAGGCTTGAAAACACCTCTTACACATTCTATCACGCTAGTCTAATGGTTATTGTACTTGACTCACTGTCTTTAGGTTTTTGTTTCGATTTAAACTGGAATATATTTCTTTTCTTTTTTTTCTTGAACGATTAAGGAAAACGCAATAGTCTCATGCATATTTCTCGGTTTCTGCATTAATCAAAATAAAACATATTTAATCTTGCATAATTTGACCTGGATTATCAGGAATTCCACTGCATTGTTCAGGCGTGATCGGCAATCATCGGTTTAAGCATAGCGTTGTAACAGACGCAGACTAATTTAAAAACACATAAACCAAAAATAAATTCAAATAATAAAAAAATAACAAAAGCCTTTAAAGGACTGAAACTAGGTTTATTTTATTTATTTATTTTTTGCAAAATATTTATCAACGAATGTTTTCTTTTTTCTTCAAGAACACATGAAAGTCTTAATTTTTTAACCGTAAATTTTTAGGTGTAAGTACAATTTTTTAAACAGTTTCTCAAGACTTTATGTTCCCGAGTTTTGGGGGAGGAGGGTTCCACAGAATTTATATATATATATATATATATATATATATATATATATATATATATATATATATAATACGTAAATATGTTTACGAAAAGCGTAAATTATTAGAAAAAGTAAAATAGTTTATTTTTTAAGAAAATTTAATATTTTTATTAATTTGTGTTTTTTTTTTTACGGCTATTCATTGCCGGCGAAAGAACTTTCTCGAGATGAGAATATTTCCTTAGGAATCTTACTTCGCTCGACTGTTGAACGGGCATCGACGGCTGGGAGGAATGAAGATGAGGGTAGAGGAAATGGCAGGGAGCTCACAAAGAATCGCGTAGCCTTCAGACATGTGAGTTATGATAGAGACAAAAGGATCGTTTCCGAATTTTTGTCACTCTACAAAAATTCAAGTAAATATGCACCTAGAAGCTCTCGGGTGGGCCCGCATTCTTGCTTGTTTCGCTTCCTTCCCACATTCTCTCGACGTAATTCGTTGTTGCCTTCGTAGCGTGGCATACAAAAATCGTACTTATGATTAACTGCCAGGTGGTTGGTAGAATCCTTCTTCTCCTACATTCTTATAGGTCTTCCAATAGTCAGCGTTGCGATTTGGTATGCCCACCAAAAAAAAAAAAAAAAAAAAAAGAAACACCTAAAAAAACACACCCTGCTTGTCAGTGATGTAAATGAAAAATAAAAAGGCGATTTTAGCGTTTCAACATTTGAACAACGCTCAACTGAAACCGATAATTGCCGGTCTAGCTCGATCCATGGCTGACGGGAATTTCCGAGAACCCTGGTAAAATTATTACCAAAATATTTATAATAATTAAATATAAATTTAAATACAATTTTAATAAGTAAACAGATATCAAAATATAATATTCATAATAATAAATATAAATAAAATAAAACATTTATAATAATTTCATATAAATTTAAATATAATATTTATGCATATTTTACAATCTGGCTACGCCTGACGGCTTGCTAGTTAATAACGATTCCAAAAATTTCAGGTTGTGCAAAGTATCTTAAAAAGGTGTTAAAGTTAAATCATCACAACTTCTAAATTGAAAAATTTAACATACCGGAGTTGCATTAATTAAGTCAGTCATATGACACTGATACACCAAACTTAATTAATTAATTTATTTATTTTATTATATTTACACTCCAAACAAGGCACATTGCCACTTTGTTGTAGGAGGCTACTATCAGGGGCATAGGCATCAGGGATACTTTGTAGGGAGTTGGGCAGCAAGATGTCGGTTCACGTTGCACTTGAACTTCATCATGTCAGTGCAGTTGGGGAAGCAGTCCTGGGGAAGAAACTACTGGAGTAGAAGGCTCTCTTACATCTAGGGATTTCTACTGTGAAGGGGTGGGATTTAGCTGCTGATTTGGCAGTTCCTCACAGAATTAATCGTTAAAGTACGTGTAGAAAAGGCAGAGGGATGCAATATTTCGTCGATGGAACAGGGACTGAAGTTTAGATGACAGTTTAGGACCTACCATATTGGCGACTCTCTTTTGAACCTTGTCTAAGAGCGAAGATTAGTGGCAGATGCACCAGCTCAAATATGACAACAATACTCCATACATGGGCGAATAGTTGCCTTATAAAGTTAGTATCTTTCTGGCACGGTAGACAGAACCTAACTTCTTCGTAGTGGTCCTGGCGATACTCTCAATGAAACTGTTTCAACTCATGTTTCCCAAGAGCGTTAGGCCGAGGAGTTTAAAGGATGTACTTTCAGATAATGAATACTTCGCCATTGCTATTGGAGGCAGAGAAGGTGTCTTGTAATTATTGAAGGAAACGAGTTTAGTCTTGGCAGCATTGAATGTGACTATCCATTTATGTCCCCATTACACTACAGATCGGAGGTCATCCTCTAGTGATTCTGCCATTTCTTTAGATATGTGTTAATTTGTTTTCCTGTCGTGTCTGTTATAGAGCATGGCGTTGTCAACATATATAGCCATCTCACAGGCAATTTCATCAGGGAGGTCATTTATTATTATTAGGAATAACAGAGGTCCTTGGATAGACTCCTGAGTCACTTCCGCATTTATATCATATTGTTTAGATGTACGACCGTCGAGGGCAACCTGGATTTTTCTTTTCACTAAGAAGGATTTAATTATGATATGTATTCTTCAGTTATAGCATATAATCTGATTTTCCTGAGAAGACCTTCATGCCATACCCTGTCAAAAGCCTTAGATATATCTAGAGCTACCGCTCTACCCTCCCCGGCTTAGTCCAGTGTTATATACGTTCTGAGATTACAGTTAGGATGTCTGCTGTTGAACGCCCTTGCCTAAATCCATGTTGTTGGTCAGTCAGAAGTTTAGCATCTGTAAGGTGATGGACTTGAGCTTGGTTAATTAAGGTCTCAAATATTTAAACATCAATTTATTCTTAAGATTCTTACGGATCAACCATAAATTTTTGCCATCGCAAGAATGTTCTCTGGAGTTACATATACGTGAGCTGCTAATATATATATATATATATATACTCAAAGACGGTAGATTTTGAATATACGGTAAAGTGGCAGTTTTAGTCATTTAGAACGTCACCCATATTTCAACCGCATTTCAAACAATTATTGCAGTTTATGAATCACTCTCTCGTATTGTTGTAAATCTTATGTTTGTTCAGTAAAAGAAAAGTTATGATGAATTTACTGGTGTTGAAAAATCTGTAAGGAGGTGAGCAACATTTTTAATGACTAGTTTCCATAGCAACCACGTCGCTTCAGCAACTAGTGTTGCTACTTATTCATCGCTCTCGCGGAAAAGAGGTAGCAAGTGAAACAGAGAGATTGAAAGTAGACAAGCGTCGTACATTGTTTCAAATATGTGTATTTTATGCTTATGGGAACAAAAAATAGGACTGAAATTAAACAAAGAACAAGTGAATTTACTCGAAGCTTGAAAAATTATGATTACAATAAAACAAAATTCGACCAAGAAAAGTAATTTAGTAAAGTTTAAACATGGAAAAGAAAAATACGAATATATTCTAGTAAAAATATAATAAATGTATAAATTAAAATATTAAAGCATTACGATATTTTTTTAATATTCAATTGAACATTATATAATCAATTCTTAATGCTGCAATATTTAAATTTATAAATTTATTACATTTTTACTAGAATATCTTGTCCTTTACATTTCCATGTTTACGCTTGACCATATTACTTTTAATGCTCGCATTTTCTATTGTAATATATATATATATATATATATATATATATATATATATATATATATATATATATATATATATATACTGTCCTGTTTGCTTTAGAAACATATCCCAGACTTGTAGTGTAATAACATTCGTCTCGTATTTCCTATTTCATTTTCAGGTTTTAAACACTCTCCCCTTCCATCAGATAATATATTCTGTTTTATCTATAAATTTCTCATTATCATTTTTTTATTCATAAGTTGTTTGCCCTTTCCTTTTCTATAACCGAATTCACACTCATAATGGGACCTCAACCTCTTTTATTCTATTTAAAAAATCAATTTATCGTCATATATCACATTTCATCTTTTGTTGTGTCGGATTGACGCCTCTGCTTCTTTGCAAACGCAAATGTGTGAATCACTTTCTAACTCTTTGTTACTTTTCACATTCAGTTCGACGTCTTCCTTCCCTATTGATATGATGCGCCAGCTCTCATATCTATCAAACCCCTTGTTAGCTAATCTATTCCTATTTAAAAAAACGGATTGATCTTAAAACGCGTTAATTGAACGGTGTCATACTATTCTAGTTGCGTTTGAACTTTCAGTCCTGAAATTTAAATATCAGTTTTCGTCGGTCTATAACGATTGCTTTGTAGGTAAGATATTATGTTTAGCCTAAATGTACAATATTAGTTATATCTACGTGTTATCCCTAAATTAAAGTAGTGAGAAACTATCGATGGTTGGCACCCCACTGTTCGGAACAAAAAATAATCTACGCGATGTAACAGGTTATTATTAGCATACATTAATTGAATAGAAAATGATATTCTATCGTCAGAGAATATTGAAAAACTAACGCACAGAAGGAAGCATACAGATTTTCCTAGGAAAGGCAGGGGGAGTATTAGAGAAAATAAATTCATCAGCAGATATAACTTATAGGATGTTATTTACCAACGCACACAAAGGGAATTTAAATGGATGATTAATCAAGGTGTGAGTGAACGAAAATAAAAGGACAAAACAAGCGAGGGCAATGTGTTTAGAGTTAGTTTACGGCAAATTTTCAGAGTGATAATTAGGTTAGTGAGAGTTTACAATAGTTAGCGACAGTTTCCAGATAATTTACGGTTTGCGACAATTAAGGTTTGCGACAATTAAGGCACAGAAGGAGATAATGTTTCTGTGAGCAGATTGTGATGAGCTGAAAGCCATTGATGAACATAGTGTCATTCGAACACGGAAATGAAACCCTTAATGTTTAGAAGGTGGCTTGTATCACACACACACGCACACAGAATGAAAGTGGATTGGCATGACGTTCGCAATTGTTTTTTTTTTCTTGTATTTTTATTCATTATACTTGTGAACGCATACGTTCTCGTCTTCGAAAAATGCTTGAAGAAAATACATAAACGAAGAAGGCAATTGAAACTATGTTGGGGACGTAGACTCTGGTCCCATTATACTATTTTCTTCATTGTGTTGATGAGTACTTTTCATTGATCTAGTACTTTTTAATTTACATAGAATTTGGCTCGCTTGAATTTTTGTATCTTTATCAAAGTTTTTATTTGCTTAAGCTTGAAATTAAATATGTGTCCATGTGTATGGCTTCACTTCAAAATCAATTTCTTTTCTGTTGTAAAACTTAAGTGTTTTATACCATTTTAATTTTATTATAAGTACAATTGTAAATATAATATTGGTCGGTTCAATGTACTAAATTCGGAAACACTGTTTATATTAGTTTGTCCAGCTATAGTTTAGAATGCTGCAGTATTTGAAACGTAAACGAGTACTTTTGTACATGTGCATTTCCGCCAGTAAGCGATAAATAAAACGAGTTTACAAAACAAATTTATTTTACATACATACACGGTCGCTGGTTTTAACCTTCGATCGAATATACATGCTGGCACAGCGTGTGTACGTGTTGGTCTTTCTTTATAGTTGCTTTTTTCATCGTTCATAACTGACCATTTCCTGTGTGGTTGCGGCGTCTAATAGTTGTTTAATTAAGACGAACAGAACCGCCCGAGCATGAAAACACAGATAATATTTCTTGGGTTTTCAAGTTTCATTCATAGGTAATATTAATTGTAAGGGGATATCTTGTAAAAAAATTCTTATTTACAAAATCTTTTGGACTTAGACTTTACGATAGCGACACAATGGTAGAGTCTCATCAAGGCACTTATATTTATATTGCCAGTCGTACATGTCTATACCGCTCCCAACAGATGACTAAATACAAACATATTGGTCTTCGTGAAAAATTATGGCGAGCTTTTTATCGTCATATAGTTCACTGCATTTTTGGCATGCTTTGAATATGAAGCTAATCTTGATCCCTGATTAAATAACGCCAGTCGTAGATTTATATATTTGCATTTGCTGCATGGTTATTCTAGTATCTATTAATGTGACATTCACCAAATTTAATACTAGGTTACTGTCTGTTACTTACCAATGAAAAGTCCCGTTTTTTAGCAATAATAATGTGTTTAGTCTATTGCGGTTTAGGTGAGAATTGTAATATAATCCGTGCTAAAATAAAGAACAAAATCGAGTAGAGTAGATTGGCGCATGTTTGCATAAGCAATTCCATATTTTTCCTTAGAAATAAACACTTAGTCGAATGCAAAGACGTTTAATAATCAAATACCGATAATCGAATTAATATAAAAGGATACTAGAACAAAGCTATTATTCCTCACATTAATTAATCAGATAAATGCGAAAGACGTTTTTTGAGTCTTTCTCTAAAATATTATCGATTCACTTCTGTTCTGTTTTATCTTTCTTAGCACGTTCATTTATGAGACCCGACGTTTTCTTGTCTGCACCGATTTTCGGTTGAAAATAGATAAGATAAAACTATTCCCACGATTGTGAAACGGGGAAATATAACGAATTCATTTTCCATACAAAACAATATGGGCATATTGTTTTAATTAACTTATATTTTACAATTTCCATGAGATATTGAATTAATTTGCGACTTTGTTGAGTGCAACAGAATAATAACTGTGTGCCCGTGTCTTTGTTATCTTTCTGGGAAGAAAATTATTTCTTTTGAATCATATGGATTTCATGTTTTTTTTATAAATATGACCGTTTCTGCATTTCAATAAATTATAGCCTTCTTTCTTGTTTCTGACTTTTAATGTAAGATTCGTTACTTCATAAACGTTAAGCGTACCTTCATGTATTCAAAACTAGAAAGGAAGGGTATCTTTTTAACGATCCAACATTTTATCTCTGTACAGCAAATTCGCGTCATATCTTCACCCCATGTGAGGTTTTAAGTACATGCTTTTTGCAAGAATAACACCGAACACAACAACAAAATCAATAATAATAATAATAATAATAATAATAATAATAATAATAATATTAATAGTAATTTAAAACCTTGCGATAATTTTCAAATAGTGACTTGAATGTTGAGACAGCGGTCTTGTATGTGCCACGTAGGAGCAATCACCCAGGACAAATTATGTGACGTATTACATTGATAAAGCGACTGAAAGTTCAGTCGAGTTCAGTCGATGCTCTCAGAAACCAAGGGATCCTCTACATGAGACTAACACTTAATTTGCAAATGTTATCGAAATAAATAGTGAGTACTGGTAATCCGAAGAGACTTGTTTTTAATCAGACTCCAGAGAACACCACAAGTTGTTTCCAAAGGGAATTTTTGTTGACAGACTGTGTGAAAACTTTAGTGGGTAATAAGAACAGAAACTACAATAATAATTTTAACACCAACGTAATGTCAGAAACATAAGTTGTGAATGCGGAAATTTAATATTTAATGGAGAATGCTCTGACGGACTGAACATTAAATACTTTAAGGGTGCATGCTCTGACGAACTGCAAACACTTGTACGTCCTCGACGTAACTACCCCCGACAAACCGACAAGCTCTTAAGTCTCACTTCTTTACAGTAGAGGTCCCTAAATTCAGGAAGGCCTTTTACTCCAATAGTTTCTTCCTAAGAACTTCAAGTCTTTGGAACTCCCTTCCGGAAGTCTGCTTTCCCAACTGTACTGACATGCAGAAGTTCAATTGTAATGTGAACAAACATCTTGCTCCCGCATATTATTCTCTGATAGTAGCCCCCTACTTCAAAGTGGCAATGTGCCTTGTTTGGGAATGTGCCTAGTTTGAAAATTGACTAAAAAAATGGCGTCGGCGTTTGAGAAATTATCAGAACAAGTCGGGAGAGCAAAAGTCAATGAATAACATACGAGTGTAATTGTATGTATATCTCTACAATTATCTAGAAGGAACTTTGTATGTGTGCGAATCTGAGTGTGAGTTTGTTCCTTATGGATTCGAAAAGAAAAATGTGCCGATTTTCAGAAAATTTCACACGAGTGCACTTATGTACCTCTAAGTGTTCTTAGCGTTTGCATTGGCATGTCTTTGAAAAGTATCGATAAATAATATTCGAAATAATCCGATGAAATAAAGGACAGACGACTTTGAACAAAATTACTAATTATACGCAGCTTAAGGCCACAAGTGTATTTGAGGACTGTTATTATTACATTAGCAGAAATGTTCGATGTAAAAAAATCAACAATATGTTCTTTTATATGAGAGGGGCGCGTCCAACTGAATGTTTCTATTTTAAATAATAATTTCACCATGAGTCATGTTTTTTTCATTTTTAACATGAATCCACGCAATTTTCACTGCACACGCAGTAATATCTGGCATATAATATCAACATTGGGTTCTTTGATATGACAGGAATGCATTCAATATAAATGTTCCAGTTCAAAGCACAATTGGAAGATGATACTTGACTTTTTTATTTTAAAATTAAATTCAAGGCATTATATATACTAGGTGGAATGATAAATTTGTCGTCCTAATTAAAAAAAAGAACTGCACCTTAAAAAATCAAGTACGGTCACTTTATTATGAAATAGAGCTAGCATTTATTCAATGTAGCCGCGTTCAGCCTCAATCCCCGCCTTGATACACGTCCGAAAGTAGGAGCATGCCTTTTCTACAAGCAGCGACGAAAGCTCGGCGAGTACTCGGCGATAATGCTGGATTTAGTGTTGTGGGAGGTCATGTTGATGTTCTACATATTGGACCAACCTATGTAGTCTGGGGAATTCAGGTCGGGTGAGGAGGGGGCCAGTGATAGAAAAGTACAAAGTCGTAGCATTTTTTATAAAGTACACTCTGGATTTCTTTGGACTTGTGGGCCAGCGCCAAGTCCTGCTCCCACACCCATGGTCTGCAAGCGATCCCCACACCCTTCATCATATCAATATACAAGTGATGTTGACTTTAAAGCCAGCTTCAAGATCACAACAAAGACCATAATTTTGGAGGGAAACTTCGTAAAGCTGTGTCTTCAAGCGTTTAACCGTTCGAATTTGCATTTTGAGTGTGCTGGCAGTGACACACTTGTCATAACTTAGTAGATCGGTTGAGAGCATAAGTTGTACAGCAGCATTTCTCCGATCTCGCTCGTTGAACTTTGTATGACATGACTGAACGCTCCTATTGCTTTGGGGATTGGCACTCAACTGGCCGATTAGTAAATATTCTGCAACAAAAAAAAAAAATGACAACTGGTTTACATTAAAGGAAAATTGAATCATGTCGTGTTTTCTAGGGCGATAATTTTTACGCTTCATACTGTATAAAAATTATAAAATCAATAGTAAGTTCTCTACAGTGCAATGCATCCTACAATATATTGCGAGAAGGTATGTGAAGCTTTCTCCCGATGCATTGCGATGGGTCTTAAACTAGAGCAGTTAATCAATCAATTTGATAACGATTTCACCGATTTCAAGAAGAATAAAATATGGGAGTGTGAAACATTCGTCGATCATACATTAATCTCAGGAAACGTCGAGTTTTCCACTACACCTTACTGATGAAAAGCACCTGTTATATGGACCAAAATTAGAAGCAAGTATGGGTGGTACGCAAACAAAAATATGAAATAGTAGAAAACTGAGTGGAATAAGCTCATATTTCAAAGAACATCCATTTGGTTTTTACAGTAATAAACATCACCTTTTTATGTTAAAAAGTTGGAGAAAACGCACAGAATCATCTGTTTTACTTTTTGATAGACTGCTAGCGAACACGTCAGCAATTTTAACACAGCTTTATGATCGACTGGTGTTTAAGCAAACGATACATTTAAACTATGTAGTATCTCCAGCAGCTGCAACTTACGATTGACTTAAATGAATGTGTAGTCCTGTAACAGAGTCGTTTTATTGAAATCTCCTTCGATTCTTCCTCTACACACATTCGACTAAATGAAATTTGCCAGAATCTGTTACTGTAGGCTATACTACGGAGGTCCTGGACATAACCTTAAACTATATCCAGTGGTGAGGCCACAGCTTGCGGAATTTGGGGGGCTTGGAGCCACCCTTTAATTACCATTGCTCCCAAGTCCACTCTGATCCGGAGTGGTATTACCTGTTAGGGTCCCAACTATGGGTTAAATAGACACCGACTTGAAAACAACAAGTATATTCTATTAAAAAAATGTTTTTCAAAATCTTTGGATTCGGCATTAATTAACCTGAAAAGGGTTGATATGCTGTAAAACAAAATTAACCAACAAAATAATATACTACGGAACAGATTTATTCGATATTAGCATATACAACATAGTCAGATTGTGTTATGAACTTCAATAAGGCTACTTCCTGAATTAAATAGTATCCTTAATTGTGAATAAATATTGAACAGAGTCACAAAACACACGTTACCCGAGCAAAATAAAAACTCTCACATAGAAATCCGTATATGTGAATGCACATTAAAACTAAGCTGTTTAACCTTACATAGTAATTTGCGGCAGGAAAAAGAAAGAAGCGACAAAAATGTCCACGGGTATGCTGGGTTAAACGAACCTGATAGGAATCAGATAGCGCAAAAAAAACCTTATATACGACAATAAACGAAACTGGAATTATAGAAAAAATATCCGATATTTGTAATTATAAAAGAAAGCAAACACATTGAATGCTACCTGGCCATTAAAAGCAACGATACAAGTGCAAAAGTAGCGCAAATAATGACGCTTGAAGGATGGTTAAAATGTTATATACTGAAATTTAGAGGATGAGTGCCTAACAATCGATGTGATACTTTGTCCTCAGCAAAAACAAGATGATAAAATTAAACATTATATATATATACTATAATAATTAAATACCTACAGACACTAGTGTTCCACCCTTTCGGGAATCTTCAGTGAAGGGTGTCACGATTAATAACAGTCGAACGATTTGAACCCCGCAACACAAGACATCTCTGGCTCGATTAGCGAAGACCGTATCCGTTCGGCTACCATTAACCGCGGAAAATAACGTTGAATTTAAACATTTTATTTTTAAATGTTCTTTACGCCAATTATATATAATATATACATATATATATATATATATATATATATATATATATATATATATATATATATATATATATATATACGTAGGTTTGAGTAGAGGTGGTTCGGAAATTTTGGATTATATTGTTGCACCTCGCTCAGATATGAAGTCATCATTCTAATAACGATAACATATTACTTAGTTTAGTAAACCTAGAAAAATGATATAAGTATATTAAAACTTATTTGTACAATTCAGCGGTCCGAAAATATCGTGGACTTCAACTAGTAAAAGGAAATTTTATCAATTTGATTTACGATCATTATTTTAAAGAGACTTTGGCTCCGTCCAGAATGTCTCATTTCTAATTCCTCATTCCAATTTGATAAAGTTTGCCCGGAAGAATTACTGGTGATTTTACTCTTTCACCGAGAATCCGCTCGTTTTTCTCCGGGCAGGCTTGAAAGGTTATCACCATCAAAAAGCGCTTTTGATGACTGACTTTAGAGTGATAATGGCCTTTGATCGATTAAAGCTAAAGCCTCTCTCAAATGACATGGACGTTTTGTCCGGGGCACGGCCACACCGAGAAATGCTCGCAAGACAAAAATTTGCACAATGGAAGAATTTTAACACAGCGCTTCTTGTAAATTTAGAGAAGAACCAAACAGAAAATCAAAAGTGACAAGATGATATAGATCGAAATTATAAGGGGACACACAGACAGCTTCAGGGCAACTCATACATACATCTATTTGATTTATGCATATATATGTGAGTAATCTTTCAACTATTTACACTCACACATTAATATTCTAACCGCGTAATTACAGCAAGTTTTCAAATATAGAAAAAACAATATTAATGAGGTCCGAAGTATGTGATACATTGAGTTTTCGTTTTCATCATGAGTTCATTTTTATAACGTTTCCGTGAAGGTAATCTCCAAACCTCCTCATGTGCAATTTGTTGAACTCGGGAATATTTTTGTGGATATCGGTAATCTGCATACCTCCGTGGCTTAGTGAATAAAATACTTGGTAAAATTCGGTCGTAAGCTTACATTCTGCAAATCGTAAAATCTCCAATCCCATTGTACTGAAAAAAAATTGCAAATTGCTTAAAAATTGCACCCAGCTGTAGCTGAGGTGACAAGAGCATAATATCCCCGTGGATTACGTAAGGAGTTCAATTCGACACCCGTGGTTATGTATGTTATCAGAAGAAACATTCCCGAGTTCGACAAGATACACCGGAAGAATACATTGGCTGAATGTCTTGTAGAAAGCACACAAGATTAGAACAGTAGTTCGACAAATCTAAATAAGACGATGTATATATGTCAATAGTCGTTTAATAATATTAAGGCTTCGATAAAAATAGTTTACAATTAAATTATTATCCTAATATGACATTAATGCGCTCTTCTGAAACTTTAGCTTTAAAATATATTTACATGCGACGGTTAATATATATATATATATATATATATATATATATATATATATATATATACATATATATATATATATATAACGTGTGAAATTATATATATATATTACGTATGAAATTATATATATAAAGGCATATATATATATATATATATATATATATATATATATATATATATATAGGCATAACTTTCTATATTTCGGAAAAAACAAACAAACATGATAGCAATAAAACAGAGACTCTACATATGAATTCAATATATTCACACGACTAACCAATACATGATGCAGTTTTTGCAGGGATTATCCATATTATCATAAATGCTTAAAATACTTTAAAACATGTCACATTTCAAGTAGTAGTACAATACTTTTCCATTTATCGTTTTCTAGTTTCATCTCCTCGCTGGGAACGGTAACGTTTATATGTATGCCCTATTTTTTCACACTCGCACTGTTCCATTTACTTTTTCTCTATATTTACAATTCGTTTTTTTTTCGCTACGTAAAATAGAAACTCCTCACTTAATACTTCGCTATTGTCTTCCGATCAATGTGATTGGATATTCACAAACAAGTATCTAATTAAGGGCATACCAGATTAGGGGAATTTCGAAAATTTGTAAAATCTTTCAAAGACTAAAAAGAATTCTGTTTACAAGCGCAATAACGAAATCCGCACAATTATATGTCTATGCCTGCATTTAATGTGATAAAAGAAACTGATATCAGAAAAAAAATTTTATTCAAAAACGAAAACAAAATCAAAGTTCTGGTTTATTTTTATAGTCATTGTAGTTGCCCATCTCGTCGTTTCTATGTTAAAAAAAAAACAACCATTCTATTTTTGGCAGCAAAATTATTTCAAACATTACATATTTTTCTTTGTATAAGTGCTGCATTCATGCACATATATAGTACTTAGTAGGTATTTATGCAAAGTAGAAACCTTACTAATATAATGGTGTTTATTATTAAGAAACCTATTCTTAACCTGAGGGGATGGGAGTTCTGTAAATATTATGTACTTTCACTTAGCATTTTAATACCTAAACAATACCATATGAAGTTAAATTTAACTTCAACATAAGCAAAAAATTCTAGCTCGATATTTTTCTGCGTAAACCGCTGCAAAGCAACAGTGCCTGCCAGTGTCCGCCAGCGTCTTGAAATTACAGTAACACCTTAAAATGCAATGGTCCACATTGATGTCATTGCTTGACACGGATGACATTGCTCGACTCTCGAAGACAGGCAATATGACTGCAAGCGCCTGTCATTTTTCAACGGTGACCACCCCTATAAAGCACTGGTATCAACTATTTGCAATTTTCCAAGAACAAACATATTAATAAGGTTACTAAAATTATTTCATATATGGTTATAGTAAATATTGTTCTACATTCATGCGCTAATAAGGAAACAATTTGATATTTTGAAAAGTACGGATCGGACTAAAATAATAACCTTATAACTTAGAAAGATATTATTAACCTTGTTACGTGAGAGATTTTGTAACGATTCTCTAATTTCACCTTAAAATTTAATGCACCACTACTACCGTATGAAGTTAAATGTAGTCTCTAAAGAGGTTAATGTGAACATTTTAAATGTTGTTATCGTATTATTATATGGCCTACTAGAAGGACGTTTATGTTTGTGTAATATTTTACCTATTCTTTTCACATGTCCTAACTTGAATCTCGAATATAAATGTTGTCAATTAGTTAGATGTTATGCGTTATATATCGAACGGGCACTAAACAGTTATTTGTTCTAGAACAAGTCTAGTAAATAACACTCCCTAAAATCGAATTTGCAAATCTTTTGTGTACAATACAAAGTTATATCTATTAAACTCTAGGTTTTTTGACCGTATGTTTTTAGCAAAAAACTGGGATATTTATTATGAAATAACTTCACTTGCTGATTTCCTCCCCCCAAATAAAATAAATTTGTTCTTGCAACAGTTGCTTTCTGGTAGCGGTTAAGCAAAATACCTGTTGAATTAATTTCTTGAAAGAATGTCAGACACCTAGTGGTAGACAAAGAGAGAATCTGTGTATAGGTGCAATATTTTGACTGCTAATGTAGCGCCAGAATTATAACTTTTAAAACAGCACCCAATACCGCCAGGTTGATGTATTGATAATCACTTACGGGTCACAGCCAACATGCGCCCTCAAACACGTTTCCTCTTTGCTCTAATGAGACTCCCAACGCAAATGAACTGGTGTCGACCCAAACATTCACGTCGTCACCATCGACTTACTACTCTTCAGAGTTTCCGTTATTATTAGAGTTAGGAGGGAATCATCAAATTCACCTTCCAAAGCTGTGGTCACCAAATTCGCTGTACGTTTAATAACACCAAAAGCTGCACGGAGCCAGCCACAGGCTGGATGCCTGGAATCCCACTGCCACGCCTAAACCGTAGTGTTCTTACTTCCTCAGGATGTCCAACCCCTATACGCGTGCTCCATCTTTCAGACGTTCAGGATCCTTGTATTTCAGGCCGAACTGAGCTCATTTTTTTCTTACACACGATACAGACTGTACATCCTCATTGACGTGCACATCGCCAATATAGGCTGATGTTGCGTCCTCAATGGTATTTTCGTGGGACATCACCGCATTCACAATAGTTTTCATGATCTGTGGTGCCAGATTCAGACCAAAGCTGAGTTGTGTCAAGCAACCACACTGTTTGAAACGGCTCCAACGTCTGATCTACTTACAGCTGAAAATAGGCCTTCCATAAATAACATATTCACACAGTAGAGCCTTTCTGGTGCCATTCCCTCAGTTTGCTGGCACTCACGTCAGCATCAGCAATGTGAGCCTCAATGTGCTTGTTGAGTGTATGATAGTCCAGCCCCAGTCTTACTTTCGACTTAATATGTTGGACTACCGCCATTAAGGCTATCCGATCTTTGGGAAACCTAAGCTTGTCGTCATGGTAGTGGATCAACAATCCATCTCGGAACCACACCTTAAGCTTTTGCTCCTATGCATTACCAGGTTCGCCATGTATGGGATAACAAGTACGCCATTCTAAAGTTCAGTTAGCAGCACCCCTCTCTTAGTCAACTTTAATAAAGCAGTCCAGGCCTTCTATCGATGGTTTTAGTCCAGCTTAAAACCAGGCTGATCGATGTGGACCGCAGCACAGCTGGGGGTTTCTAAATATCGTACGATCTCATCTCGTTCAGTGACAATTCCTCCCAGTTTCTTGATAACATCATATCCTAGCAATAAGTCGAAACCCAGCAACAGGAAAACAAATGAACATATATCTAAAGAAATCGCAAAAACACTAGAGGATGACCTCCAATCTGCAGTGGAATGGGGACATAAAGTGATGGTCACATTCAATGCTTCCAAGACTAAACCTGTTTCCTTCAATAACTACAAGAAACCTTCTCTGTCACCAATAGCAATGGCCAGTGACTCCCTGTCTGAGAGTACATCTTTCAAACTGCTTGGCCTAACGTTCACAGGAAACATGAGCTGGAACAATTATATTGAAAACATTGCCAGGGCCGCTGCAAAAAAGGTCGGCTCTCTCTACCGTGCTAGAAAACTACTGACACCTGAAAGTATCCTGTATCTCTATAAGGCCACCATTCGCCCATGTATGGAGTATTGTTGTCACATCTGGGCTGGTGCGTCTACTACTAGTCTCTCGCTCCTAGAAAAGGTGCAAAAAAGAGTCGCCAATCTGATAGGCCCTGAACTGACATCTAAGCTTCAACCTCTGTCCCATCGACGAAACGGTGCATCCCTCTGCTTGTTCTACAATTATTTTAATGGTGAATGCTC
Organism: Euprymna scolopes; assembly: GCF_053919585.1. NCBI lineage: Eukaryota > Metazoa > Mollusca > Cephalopoda > Sepiida > Sepiolidae > Euprymna > Euprymna scolopes. The sequence goes on along the minus strand of NC_136494.1, from coordinate 139,303,051 downwards.
TGAGGGACGGCATACACTTGTGCCCCCACGACGCAGACACCCTCGACAAACCCGACAGGCAGCTAAATCCCACCCCCACACAGTAGAGATCCCTAGATGTAAAATAACTTCCTACTCCAGTAGTTTCTTCCCCAGAACCGCTAAACTCTGGAATTCCATTCCAGGATCCTGCTTCCCTAACTGTACTGACATGCAGAAGTTCAAGTACAACGTGAACCGACATATTGCTGCCCAAATCCCTACATAGTGCCCCAGTAGTTGCTGACCCTGATAGTAGCCCCCTACACCAGAGTGGCAATGTGCCTTGTTTGGGGTGAAAATGTAATAAAAAAATTACTTGCGTCACCAACACATTGATTTCAGCGACCACTCCAGACTCCATATGAATCTTCACGGTTCCGGCTCCACAGCGTGCTTGTGGCTCGCCGCCTATTGTTTTGCTTATTCAAGGATTGACACATTCTGGCACTCACTATGGTATGTGAGAACCTAGGTCAAGGAGAGCTGAGCAGTGTACTTGGTTTACGTATACAACTTTGTTGGTTGCGCCTCACTTACATCAGTTCCGGCGAGTAGAGCGTCGCTGACATCATGTCCCCTTAACTATTTTCCGTACAGTTTTGAATTAGGTATCCAATACCACCGCATTGGAAATAACACGCGCGCCGCAGTCAGTTCAACTTTTCGCGTAATGACCCCGTCGGTCGCAACGGAAACATCTCCCATTGGTCAAGGGGCTTAGACTAGGAGTCTCCCCTGTATAATTCTGGGCTATCTGCACTGCCACTACAACTGGTTCCGCTATGTCCTTCTCATCTCTGATGCTGGTTGGAATGCGTTCCAGCAAGTGTTCGATGCGCGTTGCTGAAATGATGGTGGAGGGTTTTTTTTTTACATAGGCATCACCACTTATCAAGGCAATGAGGCCACTCAAGGATAAGTGTTAAAGAGTGTACAGTAGACACTGGACAATATAGTAATCATTAGTAATGAAAATCTGGTAAATTTGATAACTTATATAGAACGGCTCATCAAGAACTTATTTACGTTAGACTTGAACACAACCATATTGTAGTCAGCCGGAAAGCAGGAAAACGGAAGACAATTCCACAGGCGAGCAGTTCTAAGAAAGAAGCTTTGTTCATAGAATCTACGTTTATTTTTAGGCACAGATAAAGAGTGTGGGGAATTATTGATAGTGTGTACAGCTAGACGAGTGTTTCTTGTGAAAGTTTGGCGAGGGGGGACCATAGATTGAAGCTCAGTTGAACACCTTCCATGAAAATAACGATACATCAGAGACAAACTCGCAACATCTCTTCTGTGGGATAGAGGTTGCAAGGAAGAGAAAAGGACATCTCCTACGAGGCTACGAAGTCTATTTTGAACTCTATCAAGGCAGGACAAGTCCTTTCTAGCAGCCCCTGCCCAGATGTGGCAACAATATTCCATCCTTGGACGTACCTGGCTCTTATATAGATAGAGAATAGCATCAGCAGTGAGATATTTACCGGATCGATAGAAAGATCCCACCATTTTTCCAGCGGCCTTTGCAATAGATTTGATGTACGTGTTCCATTTAAGATCAGGAGTAAAGGTCAAGCCCAGAAGCTTGTTAAAACTTGAGGCATCCTGAAGACGAGAGCCCTTCATTTCAATTGATGGCAGATGTGGATCAGAATGTTGATGATGTAAAGAGAGAAGCCTGGTTTTAGATGCATTAAAAGTAACCAGTCACTCCTTTCCCCATTATACTACGTGCTCAAGATCAGAGGAGAGAGAATTGGAGAGAACTTGGTAGTTTACTGTCTTAGATGGACTACCATAAATGGTAGTATCGTCAGCATAAATGTCTACAAATGATGTAAGGATGTGATTTGGAAGATCATTAATGTAGATCAGGAAAAGAGTTGGGCCCAGGATGGACCCCTGAGGGACACCGGCATTTATACTGTGAGCTTCTGATTTTTGCCCCTCAACTACTACTCTTATGAAGCTATCAGAAAGAAATGATTTAATAATTGAGAAGACATTTCCAGCAATACCATTGCTAGAGATCTTATGAAGTAAACCTTTATGCCATACCCTATCAAAGGTCTTAAATATGTCAAGAGCAATTGCCCTAGAAAGGTGGCCTCCGTCGAGAGATTTGCTAATCCTATGCGATATAACTGTAAGCACATCTGCTGTAGATCTAGCAGAACGGAAACCATATTGAGTGTCACTAAGAAGGTTATTTTTTTTGTAGATGGTTGATTACTTCTGTATTTAACACAGATTCCAACAACTTACTCATGACGCACAGGAGACTTATTGGCCTGTACTGAGAGGGGGATGAGCGATCACCTGAATTCTTAAATACAGGGCATACTGATGAAATTTTCCAGGGAGATGGGAAACTATTCCCATTAAGACAACCTTTAAACAGTTTTGTAAGTATGGGCGCTAGTTCAGGTTGAAGTTTTTTGAGTACTATAATTGGAATACTGTCAGGGCCAGTTGCTTTACTGGAATCAAGGTTCTCAGCTGTTGTTTTCCACATGTTGGAAGGCCGGCCACAAAAGCATACACGTATGTCCGTTCCGATACTTGACCAGCAAACAAAAAATATCATCCACTAATCCTACTGGCATGAGTCTCCTCGAAGCGAATTTCTTATAAGCCGTATGGGGATCCATGAAAAAATACCTCATACAGTGCATTTTAATTGACGTCAAATCAGTTTTCTCGGCAGCACTAAGTTGTTGACTTACACTCAACGCGCCTCCAGCCTATCTCAAGGGACCCACTGTCAACTCGACTCTTTCGCCCAAGTCAACATCAGACGTGGACCAGGCAAAGTCGTGTATCAGATTCAAAACAAAGTTCACACCAGTTATTGTCTTTTTACAGCCAAAAATGTGACATAAATTAATGACTAACAGTCTTTACAAGGAAAAAAATGGTGATTTTCGAAACATTCAGCCAGAAACGACTAAAAGCTACCGAAAAAGCTTGTTTGAATAATTTTAGTTGCCAATGTTTCCTTTCTCACGCCATTTTATCTATCCCCCCCAATCACATGACCCGTACAAGCGCAACTCGGGTTTGCCATAAAAGCTCAGTCAATCGTCATGGAGTATCTCTTTCAGATCCCATCTAGAGGTAAGTTCGTTATTGCTGTCGATTTTGCGTACATACCCACAAGGCACGAACACGTTAGCGCTTGCTTCTTTGATGACTATCATGATTTATTTATTTGCAGATGGTTATCCTCATCTGCATAGGCGTTTCGGCCAACTATGTTTGTGGAACTGTGCATACAGGCGTTAAATCTCTACTTTTCCAGATGAACATTTCTGAAGATAGAGGTTTCAAGCCTCCCCAAATTAAGCCAGAGGATTAGTTGGCCAGAGATGTGGTGAGAACACAACAATTACAGAAACCAGTAACTACTGAAGATATATTGCAGAAATTAACATTCCTATGCCGTTGCAGTAAACCAACTTGAAGAATGTCAGAGTAATTGTTGGCCGAAATGTGGAGAAACAACTATGAAGGTGAGGGTAAAAGTCCGCAAAAAATTAAATAATTTTTTAAATAACTAATATTACAGGATTTCAATAAAACAATAATGTATAACAACTTAGTATTATTTAAAGTTAAAATATTTAATTATGAATTACATTGGTACAGAACTACTTTTATTAATCGTGAGCTTTCGTCCGTTTTGTTTATAACGTAATTATCGTCATAGTTTCATCTGGGCTCTATTTTCCATAATGTACGGATTATTTGCTAAGTGATTCCGGGAAACGCTTATAACTAACAACATTTATCTATCAGAATTTTGTATGCTATATACTATTATAAAAAAGCACAGTATCGGATTATGAAACCCATGCATTGATATTCAGAAAAAATGGCGCATAATTCAAAATCAATATTAGAGTTGCGATTGAATATGATACGTATATTTCTTGTTCCTCTTTCTATTGTATTTCCAGCAAAGCACATTATTTTATTCAAAATAAAAACAAGAAACACGTTTTTATTCTCCTCCGTGTGTCTAGCCTCACACAGGATTTTTACGGACATAACTTTTTTACGTGGGCTTCACGCTTGTGAAATAAATTACCTATGGAAATATATCTCTGCTAATAACACTTGCACGATTTTAAATGTAATACTATCAATGTTTGATCATATCCTAATGTTATTTTCTCAGCATTGATAAATAATGATTAGTAAAAACGTTGTCAGAAACTTGATCAAAACGTACCCAATTCTCTTAGCAGTTCCATTTTTTCTCGATGCACCTTTCGTTATGCTCAGGTATTCGACCATTTCCTCGGGTATCATGATAACCTTTTAAACTAATAAAAGTCATAACAACATACTTCAGAAAATCAAAGACAAAATAACGAAAAACGTGCGATTTGTAAGTTGACATCGTGTCTACATCTCGTCTAAAAATACACATAAAGAATAGGCTGCGGGAAAAATGGCAAGATAATCACATGAGCAGTTATACATAGATCTCAGAATGCCGAATGCGGTGGAATAGAGAAAAAAAAGAACATATAAATAGTATGAATAGTAAGTAATCTTCTGAGCGTTAATAATTAAATAGTTAAGGGAGAAAAATATATACGGACAATTCTAAATCTCATGAATCAAATAATTTAAACAAGGGTACTGGAGGATGCAGCTGGAAATTACACCAGACTACGAAAAAATACCATGAAGTGCTTGCTAAAAAATGTCTTAATCAGCATTATGTTTTAATATGTACTGCTATGTAAATAATGCACAGAACCTGAATAATCATATCATACAACTTAGAACTAGATAAATACAACAGCAAAATATATAATGTTAAATAATACGACACAATTATGAAAAAACGAGGGTCAGTGACAAATGGTGATAGCTATATCTGCAATTTAGATGGAATTTAGATACACATCTCCTTCCATGTGCGGAATTTGATATGTTTCAGCTGTTTCAAGCTAAACAACTCATTCAATAATTTCCTGACCTGGCATATAGATGATGCTGATTATATTAAATACATCTTCATTTTATGGAGTATAAACTCTCAAATTGCACGTGTCAAAAATTGAACTCAGATTAATATTATACAAATGAATTATTCAAGTGAAAATAATGAGATCAAAACTGAAAAAGAGAACCTATTACATTAACGATTGATGATGCAGAGGTATTAACGCTTGATATTGACACTTGTACAGAAAAACAGTATCACTCTTGACAATAGCACGGGAAAAACACGATCAGCTCCAAATAAATAATGCGGTCCAAGTGGTCCATATCTTAAAGATAAACGAGATAGAAGAATAATGCAAATACCTTAAAATAAATGGGAATCACTTAAATAGCAAACACTCCAGGAGCAATAAGAAAAAATAATATGTATAGCATTATAACAAAATAGAAATCTGCAAGTAATAAAGGTTAAGTATAAATCTACCAAAAATACGAGAAACCTATCACATTTGTCAGAAATCCCCCAAACGATTCGTCCCCCAAAAAACAAGCACGCAATCATAAGCAGTACTCTCGTTGCCAGTCTAATTTCAGAGCTGACCAACGGTCACTTCGAGAGAAAAATCATTGCTAAACGCAGGAGAACTGACGCCAGATATCAGAAAGGTTTAGGAGTGCTGGAAGTTCCGAACTTATGTAATCATGCAACATCCAATATGTTTATGTAATCATGCCACCTCCAATATATGTTATGATATATAATCAACCATAGACATATACCTCGAAAGAGTACACGATGTTACAGGCCCCGTATATAAACTTTTTAACACCGTATATTGGTTTGCTATGACTATCGCAAGATGCTTAAAGTTTTGGGAATCTGGAGAGACTCGTCAAGAAGATTCCAATTGACACCAAATGATGAGGTCAAAGATTTATCAGTAATAATAGCTCGTATGAGAATTGACAGTGATAGAAATAATTTTAACGGGTGTCTAAAAAAATGGAGAGTGCACAAAATCATAGAATAATTAATGTCACTCAGATTTCACTGCGCAGTCACGTGTAGCGACTTGTGCCAAAACTCTTAGTGAGTAAAATCATAAATGATACTATAGCAACGATGACATCAGGACAAATTAAAATCATATAAACCTATCGTTGAGAGTAGCTGATGAAAACAGTGAATACCGAAAATATAGAAGCGTTAATAAAATTGGAAATCAAGTTACTACTAGCGGGAAACTAATTATAATCGGTGGTTGCAGCCATGTAAATTAGTTTACTTTTGATGTAAGAGTTATATTTGCTGTTACAAACAACTTAGAAAATAATGCTTGTTATTGTCAATTAGCAATCATTCGTGTTAATTGAACAATACTAGCAATGATAGTGAAAATGTAAATGAGACAAAGAAAAGAAAAGAAAAATAATGAATAAGAACAAAAACAAATTAGAGACCTAATAAAATTAGACACATTAGACACTCAAGATGACACCAACATCAGTAGGAGTATGAGGGACTATTCCTAAAATATTGGTAACAGAGTAGGGAAAACAGGGTCAGAGCAATAGTTGATATAATACAACTAATAATAATAATAGAAACAGCTAATTTCGTAAAGAACATCTTGGAAGTCCGGAACAAACCACATAATTTGAGAACAGTAACCAGTACTTTGCATAAGACGTAGAATTCAGCAAACTAGCTAAGAAAAATTAAAAATACAAGTACAGTTGCGTAGGGATTGCAAACGGTTTCACCTCAAACATTGCGGAAAATACAATAAACAAAAACCGGAGAGAGTAATCAAAACAAAAATTACGAAATCGTTTATAAAGTGGAGGTATAAACGGATAAACGCATTCAGGCAGGACAACTGGAAGTCATGAGAATTAACAAAAAGAAAAAAATGGCAGAGTTGTTACTTTTAGCAGATCATAAAACAGAAAAAAAATTTGTAGAGAACTGAAAAGAATAGAGAAAATGAAAAAATCAGTATAATAACAATAAGAGAAGGAGAACTAGGTGTAGTGCTACAGATCTTGAGAAAAAATGATTAGGAGAACTAGGAACCAAGGGGTAACAAAGATTATTAAACGGAGGGTAATGCTAAGAAAAGCCGGAATTTTATGAAAACCCTTGAATGCAGGAACTGATCTTAATGAGCTACAACGCAAATAAGCTATACATATATATACAAACTGCAGCAAAAGTACACACAAAAAAGAAAAACATCAGGTAGTAGCAAGGAAAGTGAAAGAGAAAATGTGTAAATCAACCCTAATCCGCCCTTCTCCACCAAAATTGTATTTTTAGCATCAACTGTCTCCACGCAGAATAGTCGAGAAGGACACACGAAGGTAGAGCGACCGAGGAGGGAAAATACTAGACTTTCGCTAGATGAGTGAAAATGCTGCTACGCTGTTTTAGAGGATTTTGGCAACTCAAATTCCAGTCTATATCAACGGTCATTGCCAAGGAAAAGTCAAGGAAAATGGCTGACGCGATAAAACAAATTCATTTGAAGAGATAATCAGAATTGGTGGCGAGGATTGGAAATTTAGAGAAAGCTGTTGTCCTCCAAAGTCAAGATATTTGTCAGCTAGTACCTTCTGATAATAATCTGTATGAAAAATTTCTAATAGTAATAACTTCAATAACAACAATTGTAATAATAATAATAATAATAATAATAATAATAATAATAATAATAATAATAATATTAGTAATAGTATTAGTAATAATAATAATAATAATAATAACAATAATAATAATAATAATAATAATAATATTTTTGCTGTTATTATTGGTACTATTATTATTAGAGTAATAGATAATGGAAACAATGATAACATCAGTCTAGTTGGGTTAAAACAATGAGCATTCTAAAAAAAAACGAGCAAAAAGAAGATCAAGGTGAAGTGGAAGAATAGAAAAAACTACAGAAGTTTTAAATAGAGAATAGAAAAAAGAGCAAAACAAATAACGAATGCAAAATTAATGACATTTTAGGGATAAAAACGAAATAATAAATACAAGAGAATGTAAGCCAAGGAATACACTAGAAATAATAAAATTAAAACGGAAGAAAACATTTAAATGAAATGGGGTGAACCTGTTTCTAAAATAAAGGATTTTTCTTGCAGAAAATAATACGTTTTACACGAAAAACTATAATAGAGTATTGATAAATACAATAAATGAAAGTATAGAAATACTAATGACACCCCCAAACACACACACGTATATATATATATATATATATATATATATATATATATATATATATATATATGTGTGTGTGTGTGTATATATATATATATAACTACTTCATTTACTCAAACAAATTTAATATACGAAAGTATAGATTTATGCGTAAACTTTAAGTATTTACTTAAAAAGTGCTCAATACGTAGGTAGAGCTAGTTAAATATATATATATATATATAAATATATATATATAAATATATATATATATAAATATATATATATATAAATATATATATATAAATATATATATATATATAAATATATATATATATATTTATATATATATATAAATAAATATATATATATATATATATATATATATATATATACGAGTATTAATTATAAATGACTAGCACACCCGAAGTGAAATCAACAATACAGCTAACTCTTAAGTATATTTAATGGCACTTTCAATAGAAATGCAATTGTATATATACTTAAGAGAATAACAATTATATCGATACGGGCTGTTGATGGAAACATTGATATTATATAAGTATGAATAAACACGATGGACAATTGATAAGTGAGAAAAGAAACAATGAAAAGTAGTTTCAACACATTAGTCTACAAGAATATGCATATATAAACGTGAAACATGTGAGATGTATGACTGCTATATGCTAAATACGTACATACATACTATCTAACTCACCGATGTTTTTTTTTTTTTTTGGTGGGGGGGCTTTTAGACTCGTGCGAAATAAAGATAGAAATTAAAACACATACACACTTAGATATGGTATAAAAGGTAAATAACTTATATTTTAATATCATTTTCCAACGAGGAGCGATGAGCATTTACCTTGCTTCTAAAGATTTAAAAATATATTTCTTGGCTGTATCTTACGGACCCAACACTAAAGAATTGTGATAAAGCGCATTATTCTATATGTTGATGTCTTAAAAAGCTCGCTATTTTCGGTTGAGTATCTTTGGGAGCGAAATAACAAACTTCCGCAAGCGAATAAAGCAATACTCGTTGTGTAAATAAAATATAGCTAAGGCGTTTTAACATTGTTTTATCATTGGGATTTCGCATGTCATTTTACCAGTGAAGCGGAACGCGTATAATGTTATGAAAAGGGGCAGACCCCAGTAAGCTAGAAAGCAAAACTAGATAAGTTTGAAAATGATATTAAGAAAAGGCTATAATCGAACCCAGTAGGCGAATATTAAAATAATAGATATTGAAATCCTAGGAATGCAGAAAATTTGTATTTTTTCTCGCAAATAACTAGATAGTATTTATGTCAGAGATAGAGCGGTTTTCCATTCTTTAAGAAATAACTGAATAATAAAAATATTATTACAAGAATGGACAACAACAAAGTTGAAGATTTTATGTAACAAATAGGTTAAATGATGCAATTTAATTTACAGATCTCTCTTTTTATAAGAAGTGCTAGATACATGTGCAAAGGGCACGAGTAAATTGAAATGTGATAAAGTCACAATGGTTGACCACACCTCTGACGTCATAAAGAAAGGAGATCTAAATATATTTAGACAGGGTTCGAAGTAAGAGACAATCACAGTCACAGTGAGAGAATCAGTTAGATACGAGAGTCGGACAGGACTTAGTGAAGCTGGTGCCCTTAGAGGCGAAGTAGAGAGGAGGAGACTATGTAGACATACAAGCCTGATCACGTGGCTTTACCTATGTTTGCCCCCAAACAGTTTTGGCAAATAAAAGAGTCTTCAATTTTAATATCTAACCTATTTTCAAACAATATATATTTTTAATTGCATTGCCCATTCTTTTACTGGCATATTTAACATTCAGATTTCTAAAAGAATCAGCAATAGACTTAATTTCTACATTCCATTTCTTAACCTTGCCTGCAGGGTTCGATTTTAGGTTCATCCTAATCTCATTTTCACTTATCTAGTATTCTTCTTTTAACATGGCAAGAGACCAGCCTTTTCCATGCAACACATATTTATAACATATGTCTATATATTAGTTTAATTTTATACGAAACTGATTCCAAAATATATATCATTCATTTCCGTTGAATGTTGTTGATTTTTCCGAATTCCGTATCCATATATAAATCAGTGTTATTACTAATTTAATTGAATTTAATATTACATGAATTATAATTCTTTATTTTCATCTAATTTTTTGTTATTAATTTAATTGTATTTTTATATAAAATTCATATTTAAAATATTTATTATATTTGTTAAATACAATTAAAAGATCGCTGATTCACTTTAAATTTAAAATGAGTTGTCTCCCTTTAAATTGAAAACCTAGTTATTTTAATTTTAAACGATTTTTTAAAATTATATTTGTAACTAAATTCTTATCTAGTTTTATTTTTATTTTATTATACAGTAGTCGTACCCGCTCAAGCACTCGTTGCCGTAGCTCCGTATTGTTAACTACGGTATTAGATTGATTTGTATCTCACAGACACACACACACACACATACACACCCACGCACACGCATACGCACGCGCACACACAATGCACCCAAACACACGCACAAAGGAAGACATATTACCGACACACACTCACACACATACGCACTCACACGCACAACCGCACTCACGCACACACGCACACGAACGTGCGCACATGTATGCACGCACGCACACACGGACCCATACAAACAGGAATGCACGTACGTACATACACATCCTTCACAGGAGCGCATACTTGTACACAAGACACACACGCACGCACACACACATACACTCGCACACACACTTGATATACACGCACGCACACACATAGCCAAGCACACACACGCTAAAAACATACGAAAACATACACTCACGTGCACACACGCACACATTAAATACAGACACATATTTTCGCACGTACGAACACACACACGTACGCACACAAACACACACGTTGTTTATTGTCAGAAATAGACATTTTTAACGCTTCAATATACCACAGAAAGAAAATTTCAAGTCTTTATAAAGTCAGTTTATTAAGGTTAAAAATAGAATTTTTGTTTCATAGAAATGTGTCGATAAGCATTATATATTATAAACTTCTACGGTGTATTGATAGAGACAATATTAATTTAGAGTAATAAGAAAATTATCTTAGTCAATTTTATACTTATAGCGTGTATTGATGTGTGGCAAACCATTATATCAGACGATTTATACAAATAAGATTTAGCACGGTAGTTATGGTGTATAAGAACAATTAACATCTACGATATATTAAATGAAAAGTTAAAATAAATGTTTACCTCCTAAAAATGTCTCAGCGTGTCACAAACATAATTTATTAGTAAAATCTACACTCACTTCGATTGTTCTAGACGTACAAGCAAATACGAAAAAGACGTAATGCGTATATTTTTACTTGTGCACCAGTGTTTCATTAATTTAGGGTAACAGTATTTAATTGGCTGTGTATGAGCAGTTAATATGTATGTACTTGTTTTTTTCAGTTAACATTAATGTTTTCTGTAGAGACAGAGGCGCCATGTTAAGGAATTCCTGAAGTGTTCGTTTATGTAAGCAACATATACATTCCGGAAAAAAGATGTCAGGTCTACACTAATCAGATATGGCAGAATATAACTGGGGAGATAGTATTTATTAGTCGGAAAAGTAAAGCTAAGTGCATCTCTATGTGTTTATAATTAAATAACGAAGCATGGAGACCCATATATGTCAAAAATGTAAAATTCCTGACCGATATTACTGGGCGGGGGCGGTAGGAGGAATTCATATTAAAAGAGAAAATAGGAACTACTCTCTCTTAAGAAGTTTTGCGATTGTGATGGGTTGCTCCTAGGATGAAACGTAGGTTTTTCTTATAACGAGAAAATGTGTCTAAAATGACGTTCTAAAGTTACATAAGATATTTGCTAATAGTCTAGACATAATACATTTTTGTGTGGCATCTGTTGCGTTTAAATATTATTAGCTTATTAATTCAATTTCTAGTACTAATTGCATTGTATCATTTATTTAAATTAAATATTAACATTAAATACATTACATTATATATGGAAAAATGCACGCATGAAAAGTAATATTCTTAAGATTTTATTAAACCTGGAAAAGTAAAGAACAAGATATTCTAGTAAAGTAAAAAATAAGAATTGTTTAGACTTAAAATATTGCAGCTAAAAATAAAATTTGAATATTGATAAATATTTTATTTATTATTTGCATATGTTGTTGTTTATTGTTGAGTTAGAAAGGGTGTCAGTCGCTGGATTGAACGTATTTCCCCCCTATTATTTGCATATATTTATGTAGTGAAAAATGTTTGAATAAAATTAATTTATTAGTTAGTTAGTTAGTAGATGGAATTAATAATTTTATAATTTACATGAAAATTAATAATTTTATTATATCATAATTAGGATCATTTAATTCTTTCTAACTCAACAATAAACAACAACATATGCAAAGAATAAATAAAATATTTATCAATATTCAAATTTTATTTTTAGCTGCAATATTTTGAGTCTAAAAAATTCTTATTTTTTACTTTACTAGAATATCTTGTTCTTTACTTTTCCAGGTTTAATAAAATCTTAAGAATATTACTTTTCATGCGCGCATTTTTCCATATAATCTATGATTTTTCCAGGTATTGCTATTGTATTAATATATAAATTTATAATATTTATTAATGATTGTCAAAAAAAATTAGCTCTCAAACACACATTTATGCAATATTTATCATTCAATCACAGTAGTTCCGAGCCAGGGTCTCTACCGAGACTGCGGTTCATAAATTCGTGATTTGTATAGAGCGTAAACTAACAAAAAAGAAGATGGTACTCGGTGTCTTTTTAGATATCGTTGGAGCTTTTGACAACATACCCTTCAGTAGTATATTCAAGTCGCTACGAGAACTCAATGTGCCACCAGTACTCATCCGATGGATTGAGTATATGGTGAGGCACAGAACAGTTAAAGTAGAACTACTGAGGGCAACTGTTAAAAGGGAAGTAGTTAAATGAAACCCCCAAAGTGGGATTTTATCACCTTTACTATGGAACTGTATGCTGAATCCTCTTTTAAAGGAGTTTAAAAATAGGAATATTTATGCCCAGGCTGATGCTGATGACATCGCAGTGCTGGTCGCGGGTTCAAAAGCATCATTGGTCAGACGCATTGCCAAAATGGGACTACATTTTTCATCAAATGTGATAACGAAAAATTTGAGTTAATTCAAAGAATATGTATATCATAGAATTCACTAATATTTTTAATTGATAAATTCACCATTTTTTGCTATAAAATCATAAGGAGAGTTAAAAGAAATTAGTTATTAAAAAAAAAGTTCGGTTTTTTAATTATAAAAAAAAACGATACACGGGATTGAACCTAAAATCTTCCCACCAACCGCCGGTACTCTAACCGTTGCGCTAACATGTCATATTGGCAAAACCGCAGTAAAAAATATTTATATACAAAAAAAGTTATACAAAATAAAAAAAGCGTTAGTCACTTATGTACTTACTCTCCTGTTTGTGAACCCACATATTTTGTTGTAACTTTTTTCTACTGAACCAATTTTCGAAATTTTTTACAAAATGTAGATAATAAGGTGTTCTATGCAACTATATAACCTGTTTGAAAGTTGGTTGCGAACGGAATTAGTGGTGGGGGGTTGAATGTGTCTCGATTCATTCAATTTCGGACTTAAGTATATATTCAACCACTACCGTTGTTGAATGATAAATAATCTATATTCATAAGTTTTATTTATTAATAATATAAGTTAAACTTATTTTAGTATTATACTTTATATATTTCCAACTATGGAAGCGCGCTAATAAAAAACTGATATCGATCCCCGGCTTACGATTACCTCTTTTTAGAGATGGATCTATAGAATTTGTCAGGTTCCTTATTCTGCGTGGGAATTGGCCTTGTTATAAAACCTATACGTTTGATTTATGTCACTGCGCCAAAACATTCGGGTGGGGGCCTTCTCGGTCACAGTGGATCACTTTCCCAGAACTCGTGACCCCAGCAAATTCTACAGTTTGTGAACTTATATTGTAAAGGAATAGATACGCTCTGACCATCGCCTAAGTACCATACTTATTCCTTTTCTAAATAACAAGGTGCAGATTTACAAAATCCAGAACTCGATTGAGACGCTCTGTGCCTGATCTTAATTCCTGACTAGAACAATTAATCGCGACTCTCCATTTATTAATTGTTTTTTTCCTCTAAACTGAGTGCATGGCGCTTCTAGCATTCAACGTATATTCAATTTTATACAATAGATACTTTTCCTCCAAGACGACTGCATGCGTGTGTTTTGCATGATAAACATTATCCCAAATTTTTATAATCTTAAACTCTACCCAAACTTTGTATATGTGTATTTATACTTTAGTCAGTAAGTTATACTAATCTCAGCTGAAAATTAACGAACTTCTCCACTTCAAAAACTACTACGAAATCACATACATTGTACATATCTTTTGAGAGAGGTCTAGCTTTCGGTCCTTAACATTAGTAGGCTGATCTTTTAAAAATCGACACACACTTAATATCTACGGATTCCATTGCTAAGGAATGCATTAGCGTAGGTCTTTATCCTATAACTTATATACAATATAGAGACGCATTAGCAATAGTTTCGTACTTAGATTCATAGTGGTCAATATTAAATAGCCATCTTTACTTCTCTCTTTCCCTTAGATGTGTGAAAGTATTAAAAATGTAACATAAAAATAGAGCCGGTACTCGCTTTTATAAAACATACAATTCTAAATTTTAAATAAAGTGTGGAGTAATCCTCCTGCGTTAGAAGTCAGAAGAACTTTATTAGGAAAAATAATTACTATCTACAATTTCTATATGTCCATACCTGCTATAAATATATCCATATTTCTATTTATACTAAATTATGCATACTATAAACGATGTGTCTTCTACATTACTTCCAGAGATACCTGTAGTTAACAGCACTTCACATTATAGATATGTCGCTATTGTTAATCTATATAAAATAGTTAGATTTTATTATCCATCTTATCGTCTTAAATATCCAGAGTTCGGGCATCACTTTTTTTTAAATTCCTGATATCAATTAAACTATACTTGCACATGCTATCATATTCCTAAACTAATATATGAACAATATTTTACCAAATACGAACGCATTCACCTCAAATCTACCAGTTGCAAATTTAAATGCTTCCACTGTATTAATTTTTACTTATGTCCCCTTCCAATAACAATGCAATTGAAAGCATAGTAATGCCCTTTTTAATTATTTCCAGGAGTATAAGTTTAGCAGTATATATATATATATATATATATATATATATATATATATATATATATATATAACCTTTAATTACTAACTTATTAATATTAGATAATAATGCGGGATCGCAGAATTACCTGTTTTGGACCTAAGCGCGGGGTTAACTCTTTTGGTGCTGATGGACCTGTAGATCTTCTCAGGAAGACACACAGCTGAAAATCCATTGCTCTAAACGACAAGGTATTATGAGATGATTTACTGCGAAGCCATCGCGTATCTCATCAAAGATGTCCCATAAGGAAATATATTTTATCGTCCCCCTAAACGGTGCTCAAATAATATCACTGAATGGTTCAAAATGGCAATTGAAGCACATGTTCCCACGCGGAAATTATATAACGAACTCCACTCTCTCCAGTGGTTTAATTCAACTTGAGTAGCCGTCATTGTTCATGCATACTGCAGATTTAACCAAGATAAACCCAGTGCAAACAGACATACGTATATAGAAGATCGAAATAATTCTAAGAAAGAAATAGCGACAGTAAGAAAAAATATACTAACCCACCAGATATCTCATCGAAGCGCAATAATTATGAACTCGTAATTTCAGGAAAATCTACAACAGTGTAATAAATAATAGGCAATCAACAATTCCCTCCTATCCAACAATCAGGAGGTGCTTGCTTATCAACCGAGAAGGATAATATGCTTGCCAGTGGTTTGTTTCCAACACCATACTCGACCAAGCAAACACCTCACTTACTGATTTTCCTGTGCGGACAAACGCCTCACTTGATAATTGGAAAATGGCCCTTTCTCATGTCCATGGTATCATAAAAAACTTAGACACCTCAAACGCATGTGTACGCGACCGCATCCTGGTTGTGTTATTAATAAAATGCTCCGGTGAGGTTACTGCATTCCTCTCACACAATGACAACAAATGCATTAACGAATTTTGTTTTGTCAACTGCTAGAAAACTGCTTCTATGGTGCCAGCTTACAAAAAAGTTTGGCGAAAGAACAGAGCTAGAAAATTGTCGCCAGATTAACCTCTTCCTACTTTCCCCCGAAACATTGAGTCTATAATTAACCAAGCTCTACTCCATCTCCCTTCAGCTGCTAAAATTCTGACCGACAAGCAGTATGGATTTAAACAGGTCTGTGCTACAGCAGATATCCTAACTGTAATATCTGAAGGTATATACCATTCACGGGACAAAGTAGTGCAGGGTAGACCAGTATATATATATATATATATATATATATATATATATATATATATATATATATATATATATATATATATATATATATATATATATATATATATAGTTAAACAGGTATTATTAAGTATTAATTATCATCAATGGTCTCGTTTTGTTTATTTTCTTTTTTCTTTTTTCTCATTTTTCTCGGTGATAATTTACGTGCGCCGCTCCCATGCGTCGATCAGTAGGACTGCTTACTGCCAACACGATGGTTCTAGGTTCAATCCTCGGCTTCGGAGAGCTGCTGTGTAGCGGCAATGATGAGTTGTGATACAACGAAACAGGAGTGCGTGTTGATGAGTACAAATATATATATATATATATATTTGTACTCATCAACACGGATATATATATATGTGTATATATACATATATATATATATATAATGCGATTATATACGGATGTCTACATACATACAAATTACCCACCTTCTAATTATATATATTTCAATATATGTATATATATGTATATATATATATATATATATATATACATATATATAACTATATATATGTATATATATACACACGCATATATATAACCATATATATACATATATATATACATATATATATTATTTATATATATATATATATATATGTATATAAAAGAAAAAATTCGTTTGTTCGAAACATTGCTTGTTATTAGATATGCAGGAGTGTAAGAAGGATGTACCAAGGCAGAAAAGTGTCTGTTGTATTGGTGTGATGTATTAAGAGAATTGCACAAACGAAAGAAGGTTTTAGTTGCTTTTGTTCTTTTTATCTTCGTATTTCATTTATTCTTCAAGGAAATCATAATACCAATCAGTTAGCATGCACTTACAGTTGATATAATTCGGATACCAGGAGGTCATACTCTTTCGAGAATACCATTTCGTTTATAAAAAAATTATCTTAAAACATTGAGATGAAAAACATCCGGAGATGAAAATAAGTCAACTGTAATGCAGATTTACGATTTATTTCTTATTATTACTATTGTTATGAACATTTTTATTTTCATATATATATTTACATTTAATCTATTTTTATATTATTTCTTCATTTTATTTTTTAATTTATAATTCGATTGAACTATTTTTGTAGCATTACCGAATGAGATATCAGTTAGTATTCTGACCGGAAATAAGGATAAGAAACCTTCATCAATCCACTACGTGCGTTTATGTTTGATATTAAATGTATATGGTTTTTCTATTAAACTGTTTGTGTTTATAACAATTGCTTATCTTTATATATATATATATATATATATATATATATATATATATATATATATATATATATATATATATAGAGAGAGAGAGAGAGAGAGAGAGGGATAAGGAGAGGGGCAGAAAGAGAGAGGCAGAGAGTTCACTTGATTTTCATCAGTAATTAATCGTGCTCATTACACCGAAACAACTTTCAGTATATTTTTGACAACTTTTGAAACATATGTTCATTAAATAAAGCAATATATGTTTTTCTCGAGAAGATTGCATATATATATATATATATATATATATATATATATATATATATATATATATATATATATGAATCAGAATTGGTAATAGGACACATTTAGGTCGGCATTAAAATGTTTTGTGTGTCGACAAACAGAACTAATCAATTAGCATAAGACTAATGTGCAGATTGTTAGTTTTCTTCAATGAAATCTTGATTAGAATAT
The DNA here is from genome assembly GCF_053919585.1 of Euprymna scolopes. Classification (NCBI taxonomy): domain Eukaryota; kingdom Metazoa; phylum Mollusca; class Cephalopoda; order Sepiida; family Sepiolidae; genus Euprymna; species Euprymna scolopes. Next base: position 139,284,608 of record NC_136494.1, on the reverse strand, counting down.
TGATAAAAGAGGGCATTATATTGAATTAACAATAGACATAAAAGAAAAAGGTCCTATCTAACGAGACGGTAATTATTTGCCGTATAATAAATTGTATCGTCGATTTCGGAAAGGCGGATACATTTTTCGTAGTTTCTGAGCGTAACTTTATACCGGGAAAAGCAGAACACAAAAGTTCGATCATTTTGGGGAAAATCATTAGCATAAATGTTATTTGTCCATAGCCTAGTATCGATTGTTCTTTCGACACCAATTGAAAATCATAGCTGGATACTAGCATGCAATACATATAGGTGTGTTACGGTTAGATTGGAAAAATAGAGGTCGATACAAAATCAATATATATGAACGCAAATGAACTTGACCTTTCAATTAGGCAGGCACGCATACACAGAAATATACAGAGGCGCAAACAAAGGCACGCAGATATGCACACAGACCTAGAGCCATTATAGCGAAACCCTCTAATACGTGTGTGTGTGTATTGATATAAATCGTTAAAGCAAGTCGCGGCGTGCATGACTTAATACTAAATATGGTGCAGAGAAAACAGATCCTGAAAGAAAAACCTATGTTTCATATAAGGATTGTCATTAGAGTGTTTCCCATCTTGCAGGTGCATTTTTTCCGCCAAAAATATTTGTGCATTTTTGCAAGGTCAGACAATGGTAAACCGGCTAACACCATACATAAACTAAAAAACAAAAAACTAACACACACACACATACACACGCACACACACACGCACACACACATATATATATATATATATATATATATATAAATTTAGCATACCAATTATTACCTTTATTAATAAATATATTAATACGTACAACATAACTGATTGTTTTAGTGAATTGAATTCTCTTAGGAAAGCATCAGTGAGCATATGAGAGATGTTCCAGGGACTAGTATAGTTTTCTTCGATGAGACAACTCAATTTTGCAGGTATCGAAACTCGTGTACAGACGGAATTACTATAGCATGTTTCACTCTCCTCAATGGTTCACTTAAACTTGTGCATACCATTGCGTAAAAGCAGCATGCATTTCATCGATTCGTCCATCATATAACAATAAAATTTATACTAACAAAAATTAATGGTAAAATGAGTAAAGCCGTAGCAGAAAGTAAGAATACTGAAGTGACTAGAAAACATATCAGATCACAGAAAATATGAACTATCGGTGTCTGGAAAATGTATAAATTTGTAGTAAAGAATTAACTCACTATCAAGCAATTATAAGATCACTTGATCGTCAGTTAAGAATATGACTTGTTTGTCAGGTGGTTCGCCTCGAACTTCAGTTATGGCTGCACAAATCTCTTCCTCCTTAATTCTCATTTTACGGCCAGAAGCTACACTTGTAATTCTTAAAATCAAGCATTCTCATGTTAGTGATATCGTAAAACCCTAGACACCTCCAAGGTATGTAATGCTGATTTCATCCCTGTTGTTTTAATTTAGAAATGCTCCGCTTAACATACCCCTGTTTTATCATAACTCTTTAACACATGACAAGCATAATGAAGCTACCCTGATATTTGCAGACGTGCTTTTGTTATATCAGTATTCTGGACAGAACACATGCACACAGTTTGCAAACACGTCTCGAACACTAGCCTCTTTATGATAAATTGCCCAATCAAGATGAATTCAAAATAATCAGCATTTGCCAAATCTGCAATTAAAGTAAATATAGATTGTCAATTAACAAGGCCGATAGCCATAAGTCGTGTGCTCTCGTGTAAGGAATGAATGCGTGAATTTAGGATTGACATGAAAGACTTAAAGATAAACTAAAATGACCGAAAATAAAGTCTGTTGCTAAGGTCGCGGGAAAGATGGTGGGATCCTTCTACCGCTCTAGAAGATATCTCACTACTGATGCAATTCTTTATCTATATAAAAGCCAAGTACGTCCAAGGATGGAGTACTGCTGCTATATCTGGGCAGGAACTGCTAAAAACAGCCGATCCTGCCTTGACAAAGTACAAAATAGACTTTGTTGCTTAGTGGGGGAGGCCCTTTTCTCTTCCCTGCAACTCCTCTCCCACAGAAGAGACGTTGCGAGCATATCTTTGTTTTATCGTTATTTCCATGGCAGGAACTCGTCTGAGCTCCAATTTCTGGTTTCCCCTAGCCAATCTTTCACGAAAAACACTCGTCTAGCTGAAACCACTGTAAAAAATCTTCCCCTCTCTTTAGCTGTGCCTAAATCAAAACGTAAATTCCATGAACAAAGCTTCTTTCTTAGAACTGCACGCCAGTGGAATTCTGTTCTGTCTGCCTGCTTTCCACCTGACTGCAACCTGGATGTCTGCAAGTACAACTTGAACAAATTCCTGATGAACAGCCCCCTTAAGTGGGCATTTTATTCAATCCCCACACAAACGTACTGTGCATGCAATAACCCTTATCCCTGAGTTGCTTCTGGGCCTTGATAAGTGGTGACCACCCTGTAAAAAAATGGGCTGAAATGAATTAAATAAATAAAAAGTTAATGACTTAGAATGACTTTAATGCACTTAAGGACGAACTGAATGACCTTAAGAATTACTTGAATGCTTAAAAAATAACTGGACTCCTTCAAAAACAACTTGAATGATCTGGAGAATGACTTGAATGGTTTTGGGACTGACTGGTTGTAAAGTGGGTGATCATTTTACATTAAATTAATACTGAAAAGTAATCTCCCACTTTATACTACAATAAGCACAGCATGTTGTAAGAACATATATTACACTTTGATCTTGGCCAAAAGACTAAGAAAAGGGTATTTAATTCCTCCCGCGCCGAGCAAATTAGGCACAACGCCGATTTTAAATTTGAGGAGTGAAATAGAAATTGGGGACCAGCTCGTCGGAGAGTACGGGAGCTGTATAGTGACAATTGGTAGTAAAGCTTGCCCCTACATTGACCAAGGTCTTATAAGTGAGGTTGGTATTCATTTGCTCCCCCACCGAGCAAATTAGGCACAAGGCCGATTTTTAATGCGAGGAGTGAAGGGGAAATTGGGGACCAGCTCGTCGGGGAGTAGGAGAGCTGGATAGTGACAATTGGTATGAAGGGTTGACCCTACATTGACCAAGGTCTTATATGCAGCGTTGCCCCCCATATGGTCTTTGCCTGCAGTATCTGCCGGAACAGATACTACACGGCGATGTTTTCACCTGCGCCACAGAGGGAGCCCGAGAAAAGCTTAAAAAGCTAAGAACAGTATCTATTAACAACAGACCGTTGATCTTAACCAAAAAGGCCAATCACAAAAGTCTTAAGGACAGACCGACAGACCGACCGACAGACTGACATACCGACCGACGGACTGACGGAGTGACTTATAGAGTCGCTAGCACCCGACTAAAAATCCGATTTTAAAAATACGTTGTAAAAAGGCTCTGAGAATATTCAGCATATTTTTTGGTGTTTCAAACATGTGATATTTACATAATCATGATGGCCTCTTAGTTTATTATTGTGTTTTATAAACTTATTCCACTTCAGACCAAACGTATACAAGACGCATGAGTATTAACATGCCGTAAAGCGTAACCATCAACGAACTTAACATAAATAAAACAGTAAATCACACTAAGTTTAAAATATTTGAGAATTTATGAGATGAGTATTGATGAAATTTATACTTTGAATTATTCTGACTACCTGAATTATGTTGGATTTTACTCTGAGAAAGTTTTCGTCTATGTAATTTCCGACCATCTTAACATACGTCTTGTTGACTAATAAAACAATATTACGATAACTTGAAGTGTTTAACTTACTGATATATGGCTCGGGGGGTAGTAAATCAACTCTAATAACAATGGACGATGCCAAGCAGTCAAGTGTTCAAGTTGGACCTATCAAAAACGGATGCTACATTATTCGAAACATAGTAAGAATAACATTTAAGGTGAGAAAACTTCATCTAATAGTCGAATATTTTTAATAAAAGGGTAGCAATAATTCTGTTTTTTTTTATTTTAGTTTTTTTTTCTTTTAATTTATTTTAACAGCCCGTGCACTTCCGGGCGATCTACTGAAATGCCATCGAACTACACAACCGGAATTTGGCGGCAAAAAGGTCCTAAATTTGAAAGTTTTGTGCCAGAAAAGGATCTTTCTCTTTCCTCTGATTTAAACGAATAATTAGAGATGTACCCTTTGCCTGTGACACGCGTCTACGATTTTTGGCAACTCGATGCCTTTGAAACCATGCCAAACATGGAAATGAACGACTCCACTTGTTGAGAGACACTTTCATAATTCGACCTTTCAATCGTAGCTTTCGCTAGATTGCTCATCTTAATACAAAGGCGATCCGTAACAAAACACCGTATACAACTTCAGAATAAGCTGCATTCGAAAACTTTGCGTTTATTCCAAGTTCCATAAAACACATACATTCATCGCCGGACCGTATGGCTAATTATCATTAATAATGTGAAACTTTTAAAAACATTAACTACAAAACTGAAAACAGAGTTAATGATTACGCATAATCTTTTACGTAAAGAATTGAATAGATGCCTGTCATGCTTGGCTGAACTTAATTTGTTTCTAAACAATAACAATTGTGATATATCCGTTGAAAAAGAAACACAAGATTTTTAGAGGAGCAACACGTAGTATGAACTATCAAATATCAAATAATGCTGGGTCTAATAATATAACATTCAGTAAAATGTTATTTTTAAGAATAGTAGAATTCATGTATGTATAAAACATGACATAAATTCAATATAAAAAAATAAGTTTATATCGTCAGACGGAATTAACATCTTTATCGCCATTTTCTTTTGTTAACTCTTTTTCTTTATAAACATTAACACCGAATATGTGGATATGTTAAACAATATAGAATTTAGAATTTCTTTATGAGGCTGAAGGATATAGAAATCTAAATGTTAGAACCAAACAAGCAAAATTATTTATAGTCTTTAAGGCAAAGGGAGCTATCGCATAAATTAGACATGTTAACGAGCTCTGATTTACAAAAAAAAATGCCTACATTGCGTCATTATTTCTTGTTTCTGCACTTATTTGCAGGCAAGTTAACTTTTTTTTAATTTCGTCCTAAGTTCTGAAATGTGAACCATATATCACGGGTTATCCATTCATTATATTCACCTCGTGTAGTTTTATAATTTTTTTTTTTGGGGGGGGGGTTCACTTCTCCCTTCGCATCCATTTTCAATCATGTGTACATTGTTTTATTTTAATCGCTGCCGACGTAATTTCTTAACAAGTGTCGGACGAACGGTACCTCGATTTTTTTTTTATGCTAGTTGAATAGTGTTTTGCCTATTTTTCGTGTGTATTTTTTCTCCCCGCATCGATCTTCCTCCAAATTCTAATAATGACTTCACTTATCCTTTTTTAAAACTTATATATATATATATATATATACATATATATATATGTGTGTGTGTGTGTATATATATATATAGAGAGAGAGAGAGAGAGAGAAGAGACAGAGACAGAGACAGAGACAAAAGGAAGGAGAGAGGGAGAGAGAGAGAGAGACAGACAGACAAAGGGAAGGAGAGAGAGAAAGAGAGAAGGAGATATATAAGATATACACTCGCTGTAATAACAAGGATAAAGTTCATAATTAAAATTATTGGAATAATAAGGCAAGAAAAATAACGGTTATTTCAAATGTGAATAATTATGCCTTGTTCAGGATATGGTGTATATATTAATAGATGACGGGTTTAATATCTGCATCAGCAGGGGCTTTCTAATACACATTCTTGATAAGAAATAAACTTAGCATTAATACGATGGTAATGTAGCACTTGTTTGTTTGACATCTGGAGAATTTTAGCAAGAAAATTGAGAAAACAGATTTGACGATGATTGAGACGATTCGTACTGTACAGCGTAGTGTACATGACATTGTAATGTGACAATTACTCAACATTTAAACTTGTACCCTTGGACTTACTGGGGAATTTTGCGTACAGCTATGATTTATTATCTTATATGATTCACATTGTACAGTAATTGAAACCAAATGATCATTATTTACGCCGTACATTTAGTTAATTGCCATTTATCCACGATTTCTTTTCCAAATTTTTGTCAGTAGTGTTCGAAAGATTGATGAAATTGAAATCCGAATTTGGAGGGATGATAATTCGTAAGCTACAATAGAAACGCTATTATATTTTTTAACTCACTGTTCGATGCACTTCAAGAGCTGGTGGAATCATTGTTCCGAATGTTTTTTTAAAATTGATAACCGTCAATGGTCAACGATACAGAAAATGATTTCACGAAATGGACTTCTAACTGGCTATCTCATTCGACAATTTGATGCAATCAGATTATTGTTTTGTGGGATATGTAAATTCGCATGCCTACGCCATAAAACAAGATACAAACGATTATTTATAAGAAAAAATCCGAAGCGTTAGTTTCGAAATACAGTCTCATTTAATTCCCACGTTTCGCGAGAATATAACTCTAGACTAGATGTGGCGCGAGAGCAATATGTCCGAAATCGAATTAAAATCAAATTAAATTAAATTAAATTAAATATGTCAAACGATATTCTTTGAAATAAATAACATATTTTATAAAGAAAATAGTTTCGGGAAATTATTTGAATTTAAAGTTTGCAGCCTCTAAAGAAATACCGCTAATATATATATATATATATATATATATATATATATATATATATATATATATATATATATATATATATATATATATATATATATATATATATATATATATATATTTCTTAAATAATATCTGATGTCTACTGTGTGTTTTTGTGGGCGATGTGCGTCTGTGTATTGATTATATGAGTGCAAGGATACACTACAATGAAAGAAGTATAAATATAAATGTGCAATTGATGATTCCCTTATATAGTGAAACAAACACGCACACTTATATACGCACACAAACATACACACACACACACACATATATATATATGTGTGTGTGTGTGTGTGCATATAAATGGGTGTATTCACAAATGCATTAAATATATATATATATATAATTCATACGTCATTCTCTCTCTTTCTCTTTCTCTCTCTCTCTCTCTCTGTATATATATATATATATATATATATATATATATATATATATATACATACATATATATATATATATATATGTATGCATATATGTGTGTATTTCTGGGTGTGTACTTCGATCGTGTTAAGCGTAGTGAAACAAATGCATGTATCTAACGTAAGCATGTAACCATTGTGAGTGGTGAACCTTATAGAGAAAGTAGATAACAGACAATGATTAATGCTGTTTTTCTTTAGTTACTGACAATTAATAATACTATTAATGATAATAATAATAATAATAATAATAATAATAATAGTTATTATTATTACTATTACTATTATTATTATTATTATTATTATTAGTAGTAGTAGTAGTAGTAGTAGTATTACCATATTTTATATACAATAAATATCATTACAGACGAAATGATATTTAAAATGCATATTTGTCTAATATACCTAATTATAATATTTCCACAAAAATATCGGTACAAAACATACTCAGAAAATAATATAAAGACAGCCACGCACACACAAACACACACGCACGCACACACATATATTTATGGATATATATATATTGCTGTTTGCTTGTATATATATATATATATATATATATATATATATATATATATGCGTGTGTGCCTGTATGCTTATGCGTGCGCATGCGTGTGTGTATTACAATTGTAACATTTCACTAATATATGGTTTATAACTTTGTCACATTTATTACCGAATGTTAATCAACCATAAATAACTAAAACCTTTTTATGCGCTCGTGCAGGATCGCTACTTTTGTAAGCGTGACAACAAACCTGAACGTTGCAAACGTTTATATCTCTGATCGAAAGATAATAGAATGCTTTGCTAATTAATTTCACGTGTTTCGATTTAATTGGCAGAGATAAACAGACGACAGAGAAATCCCATATGAATTAACACAATTCGACCAGAATTCAATTAGATTGTTCTATCCGTAGCCTGTGTCTGATTTAATAAGGAAAAGAATTCGACTGTAGGTAGGGGTGTCTAAACCGGGATATTGTGCTAAGAATAAATATCGTTTAAATTTAACTACCCGTTCGGTCATTCAGTACAGTTAGCAACATTCCTTTTCCTCCAAAACTCGGTCCGCATTCACATATACTGATGAATTTAATCAGATTGTTGAGATTCCTGCATATTTGTTGTTATTAATAGAGAAAATACGCACCGGAAATGAAGAGATTTGCATAATTGTCTCGATCCCTAGATTTGCACATTGATTAAATTTAAATAATGTTTTCGTTTGATTAAACTGCAACAAGTACAATCAGGAGTTAATTTGTATGGCTTACTCTACGTTTCTACCTGTAGAGAGTTGAACATATATATTAGTAGTACATTCTTATTCTTCCTTATTTCTGGGATTAAGTTATATTTTCATATTTAATTTCGTTTAATTTAACTAATTACATATATGTTATAATTTACTGGACCAGTAAACAATTTTTCCTGAATTATTATTCTTATTTCTCCTAATCACATTAGTTCTAGTTGATCACTTAAGTTAAGCTTGCTTGAGCTCGGACAGTATCTGATTGATTCATTTTTGTGAAGGCCAATCCTCTGAATAGGCGTACATCAAAACCTTCCTACAAGAACTTCACAAGTCTAACGTCGCTTACATTACCAGGGTTAAAAATTTAACTGTAGAATCTTTGTGCATTTTATGTTTCTTAAAAACTTCTTTCTTTTGCGGGAGCTAGTACAGCTCGTCTAGGACTTGTGCCTCCGTTTTTTTTTTCGAGATGCCTGTGAGTGAAATAAACCGATATATAAAAAATACATCGTATTGTGTGTGTTGCATGTATCCTTGTTATAGCAGAATCCAACTCCCAAAGAGGTTGGAAAATGTCCCAGGTAGCAGTCAAAAGGGAGATGCGGCCAGCAGAAGATAGGTAGCTCGTTATGTGGTGTAATATATGTTTAACACACTAGAACCCATGAGAACAAGACAAATCACGAGCCGTTAAGTAAATAGACAAAAAATCTTTGAGAGCATGTTTCTGGTCTATCGTAAGTTTAACGGAAGATGCTCGTGTGAGCTTCAACTTATTGTTCCTTACGACAAATTTCATAAAAAGCACTCCTATCCCTACAACCAATATCAACCATTTACTCCACTCTCTATCTGTACCTAAATCTTGACATAGATTCTGTTGTGGTGGCACACATTCATTTGCATATGTGGATAGTAATTACACATAGATAGGAAGACTCAGTTAGTCTGGGGGGTGTTCACCAGAAGCCACCGAAGGCTGCCGAGAGCAGATATGTTTCTCCAGCAAAACTCTCTTATGTGACACCATTATGTAAATATGCTGTTTTCCTAATACACTTCTTATTTTATATACTGTATCCTGTTTTCCTAATACACTTCTTATTTGATCTACCTTTGTTTGTTCATTCGTCATTCGTATTGCTTTCTACGTTACTTGTTTCAAACTTAACTGCAAACTTAACAGTGACGACGAGGATGAACGTCAAATACAACAGTTTGACGAAAGAAATGGAAAGAACTCACTAAAAAAAAGTACAACGCAACGGTTGACCTTTCTAAGGAAAACAAGTTTTGACGAACGAAATAGTCGTAAAAACGGAGTTTACGCTAAAGAGAAGTTCGACTCAAGCGGAAAAAATGAATAATTCAGCGAACATTGGAAAACTGTAAAATATGCTCCTCGCGAAGTACAACACTAAAAGAAAGAAACGGTTGTTTCCCAAATTCCAAGAACAATAACTTAATTCAGGTTTAAAAAAAAAGTAACCTCGATTAATAGTATGTTATTTACTAAAATACTATTCGGAAAAAGAGACAACCCAAAACCTTTAATTGCATTCTTAAAGAAAAAAAAACACTCGAATGTGGCAAAAAAAGCGACGATTTACGCCGTTTCACGTGGAATCCATCATAAAAAAACAACAAAAAACTGTAAAAGTGAATTTTGGAAAAACGACAAACAGATTCGTATTACTAAATTACGAAGAACAGATTCGTATTACTAAATTACAAGGAAGTAACATACGAAGAAAAAAAAAGTTCACCAGTGGATTTCCTAAATTGCTGCAAATAACAACTAAAGACTTTTTGATGAACCAAATTTTTCTCCTCGGTATTTAAAAAAAATAAATAAAATACCACAGTTAAACTAAAATCAAGGAAAGATTTTTTTTAACTAAAGTTGTCACTGGATAACGGATATAAGACAGTAAAACGTCACGCCAAACAAAAAAAAAAATTAAATGTAGTCCAAACATTTTATTTTTTCAATTGTGACTCGAGTTGAATTTTTTTTTCTATGAAAGAGTTGTACTTAAGTTCGGCTGTTATTTATTAGGAAATGCCTAAAACGGAAAAGTAAATCGTATTTTGTGGTTTCAGCAAACGCCTCAGTTCTTATGTTGTGGTTGGATGAGCTTGACTCGCTAGCGAAGTGAGAAAATATTATTCGAGCAGCGATATTACTATTGAAAACAGGAACTATGAACATTTTTTTGTAACACAAGCCATTTTATATGGTACGGATATTGTGTTGCATGTGAAATTGTACAATTTTACTTCGTTACTGCATTACTGCTACTGAAGTATACAAAAAAAATTTAAAAATGGAAGATTTATCTAGAATGTTAATGCAATTTTTGCAGACGCAACAAAAGGCGCAATCCGAGCTAGATGCACGTAGAGAGGAGAAATTATTGAAATGGCAAATGGAACAAAAAGAAAGGCAGAAGAAATTACAACTTGAACAAGAAGAAAGGCAGAAGAAATTACAATTTGAATATGAAGAAAGACAAAAGTAACGTTTTGCTAAAACACTGGAACTATTAAAGACTAATAGAAAAAATGTCGACAGTACTAATTTCTCGCATGCAACTATATTTAATAGCATGGACAGATTTAATTATGTACCAGAGGAAGAAAAGACTTTTGAAGCATACTATACAAGATACGAGGATGTCTTTCAACTGGACTGAAAAAGTTGGCCAAATAGCCAGAAAGTGAGCCATTTACTCAGGAAGTTGGGTGTCAGAGAACACAGCAAGATCGTAGATTATATACTTCCTAAAAAAAACTACGGAATTAGATTTCATGGAAGCTGTAAAATTACTAAAAGAATTACTTAATCCGAATATATCTCTTTTTCATAAGAGATGGTTGTGTATGAATCTAAGGAAGATGGACAACCAAGATTATTTGACATACGCATCAGTTGTCAATAAAAAACAGTGATAATTTTAAGCTAGCGGAACTAACAGTCGAAGATTTCAAATACCTAATCTTCGCACAAGGGTTAGTCTCCACGAAAAATGAAGAAATACGCAGACGAGTGCTGTCTAAGTTGGAATCTGAGCAAGATTTAACACTTCAGAAATTAGCAGAGGATTGTGAAAGGGCCATTACACTAAAAAAGGATTAAAAAAAGATAGAAGAATCCGGAGTGGCATATGTAAGAAAGGTTAGAAAACCATACACACCAACCAAGAACTATACAAATAAAAGCAGTCAAAACGGAACGAGATATTCCAAATATAATAATTATAATCATAGTAAACAATATAACAAGTCTCTTCCTAGATATAACAGTAAGAGATGCGCAGAAAGACATTGGGAATCAGATTGCCCTTATAAGAAGAAAAAATGCTACATTTGCAAGAAAGTCGGACACAAAAGCGATTGTTGCAGATATAAATATTTCACCAGAAAGAGAGTAAAGCAAACAAAAGCAAATGAAAAATTAGACAAAAATCGGCGAAAATACATAACAGCGGAAATATTTAAAACGCCAATAACATTACAACTCGATTCAGGATCCAATATTTCTATAATAAACATGGAAAAAGTTGGGTAAACAAACCATGATGAAAACAAGTAAATCAGCTCGGACGGTAGTGAGATAAAATTTGAAGGAGAAGTTATCCTTCCGATAAAATTGAAAGGGATTACGAAGAAATTAAAAATGTTGTTATTGAAAAATAGCGAAAACCTGTTTGGAATAGATTTAATTGAGAAATTTGGACTCTGGGATAAGCCAATTAATACATTCTGTAAAAAAAATAGAATGTACTACTCCAATAGCAGAAAATATAAAAGAGAACTTAAAACATGATTCCCTGATGTATTTATGACTAAATTAGGTCGTTGCAATAAATGAAAGGCCTCGTTTAAACTTAAAGAAAACACCAGCCCAATTTTTAGAAAAAAGCGAAACGTTCCGTTCGCTGGGTTGGAAAAGATTAATAAAGAATTAGACAGATTGGAACAAACAGGAATACAATCAAAAATAGAACATAGCGACTGGGCAGCCTCACCGTATATGTAAAGAAAAAAAAGGTGAAATCAGCGTTTGATAAACTATTGCCAAGACAGGCAATTGTCTGAAACACTACACACATGATAAGAAAGAAATATAACTCGGGAGATCGAGTATATTTCAAGTGCCACTTCTTACTGGGAATGTGGAGTTGTGGATAAACGCATTGGTGATTGTACATACATGATTAAAGGTCCACAAAATATACATAAAAGGCACCTGAACCAAATAAAAAGCCACATTCCAGATGGTGATTATACAACAGCAGTCGAAGAGGAGAAAACCATGGACATCATATACGAATCATTTTATTTGGAACCACCTCAATATACATCTGAACCCCGAAGATCAGGTAGAAAAAGAAAGTTTAATGAACGATTAATGTTAAATCCCAAGAGAAAAAGATATTGAAATTTGTGCGACTTCAAATCTTAGGAGGAGGGTGTTGTTGTGGCACACATTCATTTGCATATGTGGATAGTAATTACACATAAATAGGAAGACTCAGTTAGTCTGGGGGGGGGTGTTCACCAGAAGCCACTGAAGGCCGCCGAGAGACCTTTTCCTAATACACTTCTTATTTGATCTACCTTTGTTTGTTCATTTGTATTGCTTTCTACGTTACTTGTTTCAACCTGCAAACTTAACAGATTCTCTGAAAAATGCAACTTTTCAAAAACTTACTACGCGTGCAATGATGTACTGCTGAACTACTACCCAGCCGACTACAATATAATTTCTTATATGTTTCTTGGCCTTTTGGTTGTGCCTGTTGAATTGAATTTTTTGTACGTTTTTTATGTTCAATTTTTTCTTTCTCAATAAAATATATAAACAAGATCAAAGTGTAGTATCTGTTCCGGCAGATACTGCAAGCAAAGACCATATGTGGGGGCGACCCCACATATAATCCCTTCGTCAATGTAGGGGCAACCCTTCATACCAATTGTCACTATCCAGCTCCCCTACTCCCCGGGGAGCTGGTCCCCATTTCCCCTTCACTCCTCACATTAAAAATCGGCCTTGTGCCTAATTTGCTCAGTGGGGGAGCAAATAAATACCATCTGTTCCGGCAGATACTGCAAGCAAAGACCATATGTGGGGAAAACCCCACATATAATCCCTTCGTCAATGTAGGGGCAACCCTTCATACCAATTGTCACTATCCAGCTCCCCTACTCCCCGGGGAGTTGGTCCCCATTTCCCCTTCACTCCTCACTTTAAAAATCGGCCTTGTGCCTAATTTGCTCGGTGGGGGAGCAAATAAATACCATCTGTTCTTCAGATGCTGCACTTCCATTTCGTGTTCTCTTTCGGTGGAGGAGCAATCCTTCACGACTGAGAATATTTTTATTTTTGTACCTTTTCTCCACGTTAAAAAACGACCCTGGTTCCTACCTCTGTCTCGTGGGGGGCATTGTAAATAGGTACAATATAGTTTCTTCAATCCAATTATAAACAAGTTTTGCGGACTTGGTCCCTTTAATAATAAAATTATACTCAATTCCTACCATTGATTACTACTAATCAGTATTATCATAGATTTATTAACCTTGATATTTGAGTTGCCCTAGAGCGGTCATTCACGAACTTGTAAAACAATATTTACATGATATTATTTATAATTTGTATCAAGAATTTTTCTGTCAAGGTGTCAAATTTAAATGATTTTATCTTTGAAAACGCTACCAAACTCCGCTGCCAAATTTGGATCTAAACACTTGAAATTTTAAATGTAGGTTATTAGACAAGAATTTAACTTCTTAATTTGATTTGACTTGCCCTTCAAAAATGTGTAGAGGTCAAAATTTAGGTTAAAGTTTTAAAAAGTGGCCTCCGCGGTCTCTACAAAATTACTCAGACAATGTTTGGTCTAACATTTGAAATTTTCATAAAAGGTATTCAGCGACAGGGCAAGCTTTTTCATCGGTTTGGTTGAATATTTGAGTTTCCAAGGGGTCACAGTTCAAAAGATGTGTACATTTGCGGTGTCTAGCAAACTACTCAACCAATTTGAGCCTACATATATGAAATTTATTTAACGAGTATTCAGAAGTGCGGCAAGCATTTTAATCAGTTTAAGGCGAAAATGTGAGTCACAAAAGGTCAAAGTTGAAAGAGTTGACCTCTGCAGCCTCTACCTAATCCCCCACCAATTTTGGGTCTAAACACTTGAAACTTTAAATGTAAGTAAGTTGGACATGGGCACAACTTTGTATTTTGCTTTGGGACTAAGGGAATAAACGTTAAGGGGTCACAATTTGGGTTAAAGTTTTAAAAAAATTACCTCTGCTGTCTTTACGATATAACTCAATTTTTGATCTAAACGTTTGAAATCTTACATAAAATTGATTCACACGTAGGCCAAGTTATGAAAAGTACATAGGACCCGAGCTAAGCCGGGTTGAACTGCTAGTTAATAATAAAAAATGAATATAATAAATATAATAATAATAATAATAATAATAATAATAATGATAATGATAATAATAATAATAATAATAATAATAATAATAATAATAATAATAATAATAATAATAATAATAATAAGAGATAGGGAAAACTGGCGACTACAAAATGCAATAGAACTACCCAATTTAACGTATATAAGACTATTAGGAAAACAGGACGCCTATAAATACTTGTGAGTTCTTGAAGCAGACACCATGAAAGCAACATAAATGGAGAGTAAATTGGTTAAGAATTCCCCATGAGAACATTAAGAGCTTCTGAAAAATAAATTGTATAGTAGAAACTATATAAAAAGCATAAATACATGGGCAGTATCAGTAGTAAGATACTCTAAACCGTTTATATAGTGGACTATAAAGAACTGAAAAAGCTCGATCAGAAGATCAGGAAGCTCATGACCATGCACAATGCACTGCACCCAAAGGACGATGTAGACCGACTCTATGTGAAAAAGAACGACGGCGAGACAGCACTGGTTTGTATAAAAGATTGTGTGAATGCCACAAAAAAAATTAGAAAAATACAGAATGCAGAAAACTTACAGGAAAGGATAGCAGCGAGAGACACAGAAAATAAATAAAACAGAAAAGAAGAGAAGAGAAACAACTACATAGAATATTCATAAGAATGTCAAAAGATGAGAATAAAGACAAACCTAGACTTGGATTTGAAAAAAGACACTTTAACAGTGAAACTGAATTCCTTATAACTGCAGCACAAGTTAACTCAATAAGAACCAAACACATCTAAGCAAAGATCGATTAAACATAAGAATACAGCAAATGCAGACTCTGTGGATTAACAGACGAAACGGTAAATCACAAAGTAAGCGCATTCAGCAAACTGACGCCAAAAGAAATAATAGAACAGGCAAGACCAAGTTGGGAGGGCAGTGCACTGGGAATTATGCAGACAACCCCATTTCTAACGCACAGACAAATGGTACAAATATAAGCCTAATACACATGAGCTGAATGAGCGGGGCGGACAAATTGCTGCAGAGGCAAAACATTTAGAACATTTACTAGGAATCAGAAATACTGAGGCTACGTATCTATCCCTCCTCCAGCCGTTCCAACCGCCCGCCTCACCACTTCCTAAACGAGTGATGTCAAATCGTCGAGAAGTGTCAAGGGGATAGAGAGACCGAGCAGAGAGCGCTGACCGGATATCCGCTGGACGAGAGCAAAGAGAACTGGAGCCTTGTGGAGACTTAACCACTCAAATTCCAGTCAAGACCAATGTCCGCTGTCGGCGAGAAAATTTATGTAAGCGGCTGTTGCGATAACACAAATTCATTTGCGAATGTTTTCGAAAGAAGTGGAGGGTGCTAGATATCCGGGGGATATGTCACTTAGCTTCCATGGAAGACCAAACGCTGTCTCAAAGAAGATATCCGTGATGACCTATACGAAAGCTCCTTGTGAGCTGCTGCTGCTTTTGCTGCTGCTGCTGCTAATAATAATAATAATAATAATAATAATAATAATAATAATGGTGATTATGACGATGACGATGATGATGATGATGATAATAATAATAATAACAACAACACTACTACTACTACTACCACTAATAATAATATTAATAATAATAATATAAAACAAATAGCTACAATGATTTTACAGCGCAAAATATATCCGACACCTATATCATTCATCATATAATTACGTACAACACATACAAAGATATAACTGTTCCGTTCTTAATTACGATGCATGTCAGTTTATAACACGGAAATAATAAATTCTCGAAAATTAAGAAGTAATAATTATTACAATACAACAGCCTAAATGGTTAAAATTACGTATAAAGCAAATAACAATATTTTAAAAAAAGTTTAACACAATACAACTTTATAATGTTAAAACGCTGTTTAATTTAAATCGTTAATGTGTTTCCTAGAACAGTGCAGTTCTGTTCTTTTGTGGTGGAATTTCATTCAGTAATTTTTATATTTAATATTTTTTTGCTCATTATACTGAAGGCTGAAAGTACAATGAAGGGGGATGTAAATACGGCGCGGAACAATATAGAATTACTAACAAAATTACGTGAACAATAATGGAATGAAAATGGCTTATACAGAAAAGAATACAAGTGAATAATTGTAGGTTCGCCCATTTAATTTACGCGTTTACAAATCTAAATGTTACACTTCGACTGCGGTTTAGTATTAATCAGTTACCGCTTATCAAAACCAAACACAACTTTAGGATAAGAATTACCTAGTATTTCAAGTGTACGGTAAAACAAACAAATTCCGGGGGTGGAGGTGAAACACCAAAATTGAATTATTAAAGATGCTGGATTCACAAGTACTTGTTAACGTTGTTTTTGAAAACGAACATGTTATATTCAGTAAATAAATAGTCCCGAATTTTTATGTTGCACAGACGAGTAGTTTTTAAAGAAATTCTACAAATGGAATCCGCTTATGTAAGGTAAATTTATGAGGAAACAATAAATATGTGACTTGTTATCGGGATCATCAACGGATAGTGTGCGGGGGAATGTTCTAATAATATAGATACATTCAAATTAATTTTGGGGAAAAAAGTGCATTACAAGTTCATCAGTTTGAGATGCGTAACATATATATATATATATATATATATATATATATATATATATATACACACATATATATATATATATATGTTGTTTGTTTTTTGTTTTATTGATATGTTTTAAATGGATTAAATTACTTACAAAAGTGCATATTTATCTAAATGCGAGTTGAGAATAATTTTCCCTTTAACCAATTTGGTACCCCCGCGTGGGGAGCGGTATATATATATATATATATATATATATATATATATATATATATATATATATATATATATATATATATCTTTTAAAATATCCGATGACTGAATCTAGCGAGATTCGAAATCGGGAACCCACGGTAATGAGCCTAACCCCTTACCATTTCGCATGACTGTCTGAATATATCGCGATTTACTTAGATGCTGTTTGTTTTTGTTTAGCGTTATGTTTTGAATGGATTCAATTATTTACGAATATTTATATATATATATATATATATATACATATATATGTATATATGTATATACATGCATGTGCACACACACACACATATATGTATATATATATATATATATATATATATATATATATATATATATATATATATATATATATATACATATATATACATATATGTACATAAAGTTATGAGCAGTACATAGGTCCTGAACAAATGCGGGCTAAACTTTTTCTATACAATAAAAATGCAAACTCATAAATACATAGTTTTCGACTCGTTAATGGCAAGTGTATATGTTTTAGTCGACGTCTGTCGGGACTCCCTTGGGATACTGTTCTTGTCGATGCAAGTCACTTTCCACTCCAAATTTAAACCTCCCTCATTCCTTCTCTGAAACATTTAGGTATATTATCCAGAGTTTTGATTCAGGCGGGTTTCAGTTTATAACAACATGCACCTTTATCTGAAAGAGTGAAAGTTCCACATGCCATTTAGTTCTTGTTTTGATTGATGAGCGAACTAACTTTGCCTTCTTTGCTTTTTAAAGCACGTACAAATGGGAAGGAGTATTTCTGAAACGGAAGCGCTTTTTCATGCTAATTCTTAAGGGGGAATCGATGACGTTTTGACAAGTGAAAGTCATACACCACTTAATATTCCCGATCGAAAATCACTTGTTCGGTTTCTTTTCTTGTTTTTGTTCACGTTTGCTGTCTTTTTTTTTTTTTTAACACAGTGATCACAACTTATCAAGGCATGGAAGCTACTCAGGGATAAGGGTTATTGCAAATACATTACGTTAGTGTGGAGATTTGATGTAGTGTCTACTTAAGGGGGCGGTCTATCAGGAACTTGTTAACGTTGGACTTGAAGACATCCAAGTTGTAGTCCGGTGGGAAGCAGGCCGACGGAACGGAGTTCCACAGGCGTGCAGTTCTAAGAAAGAAGCTTTGTTCATTGAATTCGCGTTTTTATTTAGGCACAGATACAGAGTGGGGGAAATTTTTCACAGTGGATTCAGCCAGACGGGTGTTTTTCATGAAAGATTGGCGAGAGGGGACCAGAGATTGGATTTCAGACGAGCACCTACCATGGAAATAACGATAAAACTAGGATAGGCTCGCAACGTCTCTTCTGTGGGAGAGAGGTTGCCTGTAGAGAAAAGGGTATCCCCACAAAGCCACGAAGTCTATTTTGTACTCTGTCAAGGCAGGATAGGCTGTTTTTAGCAGCTCCTGCCCAGATATGGCAACAGTATTCCATCCTTGGACGTACTTGGCTTTTATATAGATAGAGAGTTTCCTAATTTATGTACAAGTATAGGTGAAATCCTATATTATTTTTATAATAGTTTAATCACGTTTTATAATATAACGATTCCTTGTATTTTATGTTATGTGATTGTGAGATAATTTTGAAATAAGTGTTTAGGTTCAGATTAAGATGTACGTTGTTATAAACTGAAACCCGTATGATTCAAAGCTCTGGATAATGTACGTAAATGTAACAGGGAAAGAATAAGGGGGATTTATATTCCGAGTGGAAAATGACTTGCATCGACAAAAAAAGTATTCAAAGAGAATTCCCACTGATATAAAACGTTTGATCCATGTTCAATTAACCATTCTTGACATCCAAATTTCTGGCCGAAAACCGATTAAAAAATTTTCAACAAATTTCAACACATCTTATGCCAAGTCTTGAGTATGTAGGCTGAAAATTGAATGATAGTTTGGTAGGAAAATATACACACACAGATATACACACAATTTTACTTCTATAAAAATATAGATCGGCATATATTTGTATCGGCATATATTTGTATCAAGATTGCTTGTTTACTATTACATTGGTGCTCGCTGACCGACAATACGAAAGAATACAAATTAATGCAAAAAAAAAAAAAAAAAGAAGCGAAGTGAAAAACGCGGCACAAATATTTGGATGTCCTTTCGTCGGGGACCGACATATCATCTTATAGTTGCAGATATATAAGGTTGTGCTATTTTTTACGAGCCGAAACAAGATATTTAAGTAAAATAAAGTTTATCGAATAAAACTAATGAGTACAATCCACGCAAATTATTCACGCAAAAGATAATATAAAAAAATTGACTTTCAACACTAATCGGTTTTGTAATATTCTAAGGCATGAAACGTGTTTTGCGAGGAACTCTTAAAATGCGTCAAAATACCTCATCATAGGATGTATCTGACTTTTTTTAATTATACATGCCTTAAATATGTGTAAATTCGTATTAAAAAATGATTTTAAAATTAACCGTAACAGCACAACCGATGGGTGGATAGTTTTCTCGAGTTGCTAAAAATCTCTGTTGGTTGACATTGTAAGATATTTTATCGGTTCAGTTGTATTATTCCCGTTGACTAAATTATTTCGTGAATCAGATATTTATAGAAGGTATCGAGTTAAGGTTGCCTACATCCATAGTGGTATGTAATCCACGTGATACATATATGACACGTCGCGTAATTCACAGTTTTAATACATGTCAACACTGGCCTAATATCTCCGATAT
Organism: Euprymna scolopes; assembly: GCF_053919585.1. NCBI lineage: Eukaryota > Metazoa > Mollusca > Cephalopoda > Sepiida > Sepiolidae > Euprymna > Euprymna scolopes. Next base: position 139,264,188 of record NC_136494.1, on the reverse strand, counting down.
ATCATGCTTTTTTACAGGCACGCTTAAGGAGTAATAATATATTTTATAATGAAATGTGACAGGACAACGGATAGCGAATATTGTACACACAATTGGCCGCAAGTTCGAACGAGTTCGAGTTCAGAAAGAAAGAACCAAATCGCACTAATTGAATAATCGTTTCCAATGTGTCATGTTTTCTTTTGTGTGTCGGTCACCTGGCTACCAATTGTGTGAATTCCAAACAGAAAGTCTCACTTACAGATCCTTTGATTTATATTCAATTGACAATTCAATTCAATCGTAACGAATTAGACGCCATTGTTTGTCGACGTCTGCGTATCTGTGTAACTAAAGTTTCAACTTTTTTTTGTTTTGTTTCGTTCAGCTTTCAGTAATTTTGATCAGTTAATTCAGCCGTTGTGAAGTCGACCGGTTCTCACTGAGAACTTTGAATAAATTGCCTTACATAATTGCGCAGTGCCAGTAAAGCTTCATGGTTGCAGATATCTTCGATTTTCCGAGGCTCAATCTGTGACCCTTAGAAAGAGTCCATGTATTGTGCAAATTACCTGATGAAATGCTATTTTAAATTAAAGTCTGACAGATAGAGTTTATGACACACAAACCAATGACTCGATTTTTCTTTGGATATATATATATATATATATATATATATATATATATATATATATATAGAGAGAGAGAGAGAGAGAGAGAGAGAGAGAGAGAATGTGAGAAAGAGAGCGAGAGAGAAAGAGAGACACCTGAAAATCATTTAATGAATATAAAGCAACCCATCAAAGTAAAAAAATGTTCTACTGATTTAAAATGGTCACCCTCACTCTTGTTGATTTCTATCGGAAACTGTGGTAATCATATGTCAGTTCATTCCTTATATATATATATATATATATATATATATATATATATATATATATATATATAAATATATATATATATATATATATATATACTACAGCAACAGGAATACTCAGCGTTGCTCGGGCATAAAAAGACGAATAAGAGAAATTAAGTTACTGTTGGACATTGAACATTTTTTAAAGCTTGTATGCTTTTCCATCTTAGAAAGCGTTGTGATATTTAAGTTTTAATTTTCTATTCACATTTGTTATCAACTGTGTCAATGCGCAAAATAAAAGTTTTCTGCAATATTCCTCCACTACTTAGTATTTGGTTTTCGTCGAAATTTCTAACCCCCCGAAATGATGATTCATGTGTAGGAAATAGTGTTAGAGACAAATTTAGCTACTTTTCTGTTGACTACCATCTTAAAATGAAATATTTAAAAAAATATTTTAAGCTTTATCAGATTTTCATTGCACATCATATAAACTAATCCTATACGGGAATTATTGTCACATTTTATTGAAAAATTTAGCGATCTTTACTTTGCTATCAGCAAGGTTCGACTTTTCATACAGTTACGATGTAAATTAAGTGGAACATTATTTATAAACACCTTAAAGAAGAAAAAGAACTAAATAATTATTTAACTTTATTAAATGCATACGTTTCTGCAAGAAATGATTTAACAACTACCAATATTACTATTAACACGGCCCTGTCGGTGGGGCATTAGAATACGCCGACTGCCCCCCTGCAGAGGGTAAAAGTCCGTCAATTGGGGTCATGGATATGACCTTAAACTATATCCAGTGGTAAGGCCCCAGCTTGTGGGCTTTAGGGAGTGTGGAGCCACCCTTTAATTACCATTGCTCCCAGGTCAACTCTGACCCGAAGTGGTAGTACCTGTTAGGGTCCCAACTATGGGTTAAATAGAAACCGACGTGGAAACAACAAATATATTCTATTAAAAAATAATTTCTTCAAAATCTTTGGATTCGGCATTAAATAACCCGAAAAGGGTTGATATGCCGTAAAACAAAAACAACGAACCAACCAACTATTAACAACATAGTACTCCTAATAACTTGCTCAAGAGACCGCAAACATATGTGATTAGTGGCGGTTGACAAGAAGTAAAAGTGTATTGTAGTGTGATAATAAATTAATTATACCTGGAATATTTAGATATCAAGTAAAAGTAAAATGCAAACAAAAAAAAAATAAATGTAAAATTTATCTTAACGCAGAAATTAGAGTTAAAAGTGAGCATTTTGTAGGGAACGTCCTGGTTCGAAACACAACAGGCTGGCCGACAGTTCTGTATAGAAATAAGCTGACGCGTCGAACAGTCAGTGAACATAATATTCTTCTCTTATTATCTGTGATTATTAATATTATTTACCATTTATTGGTAGAGATTATAAAAGTTTGGAAGTTTCAAAACAACGTATGTGTTTCTATTTTAATGCATTTTGCACATAAAGTGAACCCTAATTTTGTTTACTTAGATGCAATACAAAATTAATCTGTTTGGAGTATGAATTTTTATAAATATTCAACCAACTTTTCTTATTAGTGCATCATATGCGCTAGATAAATTGAATGGAAGACAAAAATAGTTGTAATTTATGATATGTATGAAATATTGGATGCAAGTAGATAATTGAATGAGTTAAGATAAAGATTAAACGATTTTAGAATTTACATACCCGCATAACAATAAGGATTAAACTCTACACACGCGAAAATCTACACTTTGAAAAGTGGCCCGTTGCATTTTTAAAATTTTTTTGTAGACCTTTTAAGTGCGTTTACTAATGATAGCATAAAATTAATATTTTTGACTCATTCTCTCTCCTCTTTGAACTAGCTTACTTTAGAGATAGTGCAATGTTTCAAAATACTATTTTTGCAACTTGTATATATATATATATATATATATATATATATATATATATATATAGATTTAGAACAATAGTCTAAAGAGAAAATCGTATTTTAATGTAATAGTAAAATTACTAGTTTAATTAAAATACAGGGAAAGAAAAAGTGCTCGTTGTAATTTAGATATATAATAAGCTCGATAGGTAAATATCCATTAATTTATAATTATCAATCACATTACTATATACATATATATATATATATATATATATATATATATATATATATATATATATATGCATATATATGTGTGTGTGTGTGTGTGTGCGTGTGCAATTATATATTATCTTTGGTCCTTACATCAAATGACATGACATATTAGCTAAGTTGCTGTTTTTGTCGCAAGCTCGATCATATAAAGTAGTGAGTGGTGACCTATTTCACAAATAGCTTCCAATAGAGAATATGAATGTTTGCTGTATAAAACAAGTTCAATCGTAAGTTTTACATATTAAAACATAAATATGAAAGAAACCTATACCTGTTTCTCTTTTTTAAAACCAATAAATAATATATCGTACTTACTAGAAGCTTAGCAGGTGGTTTTCATAATCTGCGTTGACATTGTTAAATTCAATACAAGTATTATTTAATATTATAGTATATGAAATATAATTTGGACTACAGTCGATATTTTTTGTGCTAATGCTGTTTAATCCCTACTCATTAGATAATTGAAAAAAATACCGAAACATATAACATAAACTTCAAGGAGAAAATAACGTTAAATACTTGCGTAAATGTTATAATTTGCATGATAATCCCTTAGGTAAACAACGAAACTAGAATGTTAACAGCTGATACATTCGAACCAACTTCCTATTTACCATTTCTATTCGGCTAGCGTTAATATTTGTTTTTGCCTTTTATTTCAAACTGAAGCGTTCAAAACAGCGTTGAATTGTATTCAAATAATTACTTCTTAAGGTGTCTCTGTTCATAAAGTTATAGTTTTCTTTTCAATTTCTAATTGTTGTTGTCGCTGACGTTTCGAATTATATGTTTTATTCTTTTCAGGGTCTTAGTTGATTAGGCTCTAAGCTGCATGTAATAAGTAATCATAAATATATGCATTACAACGTAGTTTCGCTTGGTTCTTTTCCGGTCTTAGTATTTTTTCAACTAAATATGTTTCTGGCAAACATATTAATTGGAAAATCCGAAAGCTTGCACTAATCCATTTAGTCTGTAAATTGTTTGAGTTATTTAATAGAGATATACTCCATAATAATAAATTTTGGATATTTCGTTGAAATATTTTACTCTTGTTAACATTTTACCCTTGAAGTTAATATTCCTGTCGCCATCCTAAAATTTTGTTGGTTTTAAGAATAGTTTCTTCATTCAGTGTTTTCCATTATTTTGTGTTATTATAGATGAAAAAAATACGGTATGCTATAATTATTGCATTTTATCCTGATGTTTACTCCGATTTTGCTATCTTTTGCCTCTGTTCTTGGGAATTTATTTCCTGGTTTTATTTCATCCATTCATTCTGCAATGTAAAATGTTATGATCTATTACGAATTAGCTAGGTTTAAATCGGTATGGGACATATCGAATTTAATGAAACGTCCACAAAAAATACAGCGGTAAGTTTTACGTATCTTCATTATGTAATAACTGCCAGACACTTTAATAATTTTACAATCTTGTTTAATGATATACTTTTAAGTAGTTTTCTAACGTTAAATTTGGTTTTACTTAAAACTTGTTTCGATTAATTCGTCTAATTATTGCCTCTTTCACTGATACCTGTACGCTCACGTATATTTAGTATATAATGGTCCTCTCTATTAATTCAGAACGTTTGACATCATCGCTTTATTTATAGGATGTTAATGCGAACATCGAAAAGTCTTTGTCGTTTTTATTTACATGGCTATATATATATATATATATATATTTATATATATATATATATATATATATATATATATATATATACAAGAATAAAAATTGGAAATGCAAAAGGATATAGGGATGGTATGCCAAAAAGTATACAAACAAGATAGCTATGAATGGCTAGGCACATGGAAATAGAATTGCATCCAAAGTATAGCCCTATAGCTTTTCTCCAATCTTCATTCCGTGCCATCATTACGGTTGTAAAAAGCTATAGGGTTATAATTTGGATGCAATTCTATTTCCATGTGCCTAGCCATTCATAGCTATCTTGTTTGTATACTTTTTGGCATACCATCCCTATATCCTTTTGCATTTCAAATGCTTTTTTATTCTTGTTAATTAGTATTTTTACTTACAGTCTTATTTTTAAACTTACATTCATGATAGTATTGTCTTTTTAGGAGGGGGCTCATTGCCGCCTCCATTAGTAGCAGGTCGCTTCCTGCTGGGTTTTAGGTCGTTGGGTTTTGGGCCTTACGAGTTGCCTCTTGGTCCTCCATCGGTTCTATATAACATAGAGAGTGCTACCGCCTCTCTGATAAAACAGTTAGAGTATTATAAAGTTCTAAAATGTTCATACCTTCACTATTAAATTTTTCTTGGTTCATTCTTTGGGGTTTTGGCAAAGATTTGGCATTTTTTGATATTTATATTTATAATAGTTTGTGCATGAGGCAGCTTTTTCCCCCTTGGGATCCCTGCTATACCGTGCTTTTGAGTCAGCACGTGAGGCAGCCTTCTTTTTTTTCTGGTTCTTCGTTATAAAGAGCACGTGAGGCAGCCTTCTTATTTTCTGGTTCTTTTTTATAAAGAGCACGTGAGGCAGCCTTCTTTTTTCTGGTTCTTTGTTATAAAGAGCACATGAGACAGCTTTTTCTCCTCATAGTCCCTGTTATACCGAGCTTTGGAGTCAGCACGTGAGGCAGCCTTCTTTTGTCTGGTTCTTTGTTATAAAGAGCACGTGAGGCAGTTTTTTCCCTTCGGGATCCCTGTTATACCGTGCTTTTGAGTCAGCACGTGAGGCAGCCTTCTTTGCCTCAGGATTTGCATGATACTTAATTTTTATTATTTCAGCATTTTTCTGATAGTATTCTTTTTGCTCAGATAATACCTTGACTTTGTTTTTTTTCATAGTCTATATTTCTCTGAGCTTTTTTACTACGTGCTGACTTTGGCATTTTTTATTAAATGTAAACATATAACACTTATGTGTATCTTACTATAATATCACTTATCTTATAGCAAGACAACTCTCGTAGAATTGAGATACTGCCCCGTCACCAATAGTTAAAGTGTGGAACGGTATATACACCAATAGTGTAGTTGTTATTTTTATATGAAGTCCTAATCAGTGACAGTGTGAGGTTACTTGGTTAATTTATTGTAGTTTATTTTAGAAAACTTACTTGTTTTTATTAGTAGATTGTGTATAGTAGCCACAATATCTAGTTATTTTTGGGGCTATGGCTTGGATTTTGATTCTTTTTGGTCAGCTTCCAGTGAGTTCTTAGAAGATGACTTTCTTGCAGTTTCTTTTGCGGTTAATTTAACTTATTTCCTTTGGCGTTTGGTGAGTTCTTAGAAGAACTGGTCTGATCTACTTTTCTTAGCGAGCAAAGAGATCAAGCTGCATTTAACAATGGTTGCTATAGTGTATTTTTGCGCATGCGTGAGAATTTTAAGTTTCCTCCTTATTTTTCAATATTTTGACAGTAGGCATGTGTCTTTCTGCCAAGAGCAACATACGTCAGTGTTAGCCGTGATCGTCTAGAGGTTAGGACCCCACGTTGTGGCCGTGCTAACCTAGGTTCGAATGCTGGTCACAGCATTGACATTTTGTACATATTTTACAGTCCAAAATCTGAAGAATTATTTGTTTTTATAACATTGTTTTTTGACGTCGTACTTGCTGATAGGTTACTCTTATAACAATTTTGATCAACTGAGATAAAGATTTCGTGGTTTCATTAACGCTGGTGGGTTACTGTTTAAAGAAAAAACCTTAACGTTCACCTCAAATATTCAGCGTCCAAGAAATATACGCCACTGGCAAACTTGAACGTCTGTGAGCATCCGGTGTATTATTTGGAGCTGTCCCTTTTGAGAGAAGTTCCGTGTTCGAAGTGGTCTGTCTACATTGGGTATATAGTGTTTAAAACTTGTTATTACACGTAATTTTATTTAATTATGTAGTTAGCTAAAAAGCGATGGGTCACTGCACTTCTCCGTGTTAAGAGCAGTCGATTGATGCTTGAACTGTTGTCAGAGACCGTTCGTACACCGAGATACATCGTCTCAAAAGAAAGAAGAAAGCAGAAGAAGAAAGAAGAAAGAAGAACAATTGGACATTTTTGTACCCTTTTTTTTTTGCTCTCTTTTGACATTTTAACCGACGTTCTGACACTCGCTGGATTCGTAAGACGCTTCTCTGTAAGAATATGTGCTTTTTTAAACTTATAAGTTGATTTTAGTTGAGATTTGGATAGTTTTGTTTTGTAGGCTTATATAAGCGTGTACGGGCGATCCCTATATAGAGAGTGCTACCGCCTCTCTGATATATATATATATATATATATATATATATATATATATATATATTAACTGTTCCTCTGAACGAAGTAGTTTTATGGCTAAATGTTTCTATTACACTTTAGTAGTAGTAGTAGTAGTAGTAGTAGTAATAGTAGTAGTAACCACACTTTTTACATCGTATCAATTTTTGCAATCTGTTTTATAGAGATGCCATTACCTTCTAAAATAGGAAGCGAGAGTTGCATACTCATCTGTTGGAATAAATTTAATTGTTAATTGCATTCCAAATGTGATTTTAACTAAACGTATTTTCCTTCTCAGTCTTTTGATTGCTGTCGTAATAATTATTCGAAATTATCCTGTTTGTTTTTTTTTTTTTGCTGCAATTGTAATAACTGTTAAAGCCAACAGCATATTCTCTCTAAACGGTTCAGTTCTCTTTTCATGCCTCTGCACTCTTGCACATTTTGCTAGAATATTATCCTCTATGTATTCTAGGACACTTTTTGTTCCTTATTGATACCCTCTCTACTTTTCCTTCAGTTGTTTGAATTTATCTGTCTAATTCCCACACAATTGCGCTTTCAAGCCTTTTTCATGCAAGTTCGGATCATGGTTCAATTTCTTTATATCGTTTTTACTATTCGTTTCGACCTTGCTCTATTTCATTTTGCCCTTAATTTCACATACTTCAGTTTGTCATTTACATTATCTAACTTAATCGTCAGTGTTTTCTATGTAGTTTTTTAAACATAATTTCATCACATTTTCCTTCCAACATAGTGTTGTATATTGAAGGGGGTTAACTCCCGGTTTTTAGTTTGTAAGGAAGTAATTTGGGTCGAATATTCTTATTGGAATCAAATGCAGTTATTAAAGGTTACAATGAATACATTTTTGTTAGTTTGATGTGATTCCAGGAATGCAGGAATTATTCATTGTAATCGGGAATAATGAAACAATAGAAATAAAGAATTCCACAGAGGAAAATCTGGGACGTGTGTTGCTCGGACACGTATTGTGAGCATGTGCGTAGAATTCACGTGTCTGACCCGCGTGATAACGTCACAAAGAAATATAGTCACAATAAATACAGATGACTGTTGGACTAGATTTCAGGCAGAGAGTGCGAGTGTGTCCGGAAGAGCGGACCCTGGAGATTGACAGAAACTCCTTAGGAATCGAAGGGGAGGAAAAAAACGACAATGTAGCAACATTAGCAGCCATCAAATTCCAATCACCAACTGGACGAATCAATGTTGTATATTTGTTATGTAAGCTTTTTGCCATCATTTGTTATTAACCTCAAGTAAATATTTTTTGTCTGCCATCGTCTTGTATAATGAAGTTTGTCTGTAAAACCTTTGCAAAGGTTGACTGTCTCTCCTCTGAATAATGCACCTCCTTCCTGATTAAAATAACTGACACTTCTCTTCTTATTTATTACATGTTTCTGCTCTCTTAATCTCGTCTCGTCGTATCAGTGTATCCCCGCTATTCAACAATCGTGTACCTTATTCTATCTACAATCGCTCTTCTTATTTTTTCTAATACGTCATCATCAGTATCGCGATTATAACTACTTACCTCAGATCTTGTTTTCTGCCAGTCGCTTGATACACATATTTCACTTTATTCTGCGCTCTTCTCTCATTTATCAGATATCCCTTTCGTTTGCCATGTCATCCACTATTACTTCAGAATTCATCTCTCCTTTATTGGCTTCATTGGACACAATTAATAGATTTGACATTCAACCACCAATGATGAAAGATTTTTCTGATTCTGAACTTCGAGAATTATTATTTAATGGGAATAAGCTTGGCTTGCAAGATTTGCCATCACATTCTCAGGGCGTGGAACGGGCAGTCAAGTAAACAACGGAAGCATCACAAACTGTATATGGTTTCAATCAAGACATCGACACATCACAAACATTTTGAGTCAGAAATTGAAACCATAATTTTTGTGTAAGGCCTCTTATATGGACCAATTTGACTCTATATTTAGCTCTATCAAAATAATGTTTTGTCTTTTCCTTCTATGGTTGTCTGTTAAATTTTCACTTATAAAAGAAAAAAATCAATTTTAAGATATTGAAATTTTACTGCTTAATTCATAACATGAAAAGGCAGTTGGCTAATGCAACTTTATGATAGATGGAGAACTTGGTAATCATCTCAACAAAAATAACCTTTTCGGTGACATGCAATGTGGTTTCTGTTCTGAGAGATAAACAGCGGATTTGCTAGTTGTGATATCACACAGAATCAGTGAATTTAATGACGAAGGATTCATTTCTAGAGTGGTAGCTCTTAGCATATCTAAAGCATTTGATAGCGTCTGACACAAAGGTTTATTTCATAAAATCTCCAGCTACAGAATGGCTGGAAAGGTCTTCTCAAGCATTAAATCCTTTCGCTCTAATAGGTCTATTAAAGTGGTCGTTAATGCGAAGAAATAGGTATTCACAGTACTAATGCTGGCATGCCCAAGGATCCATAATTGGCTGAACTCGCTCTCTTATCTTTATCAAGGACCTCAGAAACCATATTCTTCAATCATTAGTCGACATCCATACAGGACAATACTACCATCTATGACAACACTACAAAAGCACACAATGATTTGATGTTTTCATATCCTCTTTTTTCTAACCTAAAAAGTGTGTTGCAATGGGGTAAAGAATGGTTGTACAGCCAAAATCAAACTGCTATCCGTTCACCACTAACGGTTATATCCTCAGTTTATCCAAACTGGCATGATCATCTCTTGCCTTGACGAAGTGTTATATAGGAATCTTATTGAAGTGCAGTCTTAGAGAGACTTAGAGAGAGAGAGAGAGAGATGTTGAAAGTAGAGAGAGGGATGTTGTCGTAGATTTTTCGTTTTATAAGAATGTCGTTGTTTCTGTTATGAAGAGATTGTTATTTATAAAAATGTTGATTCTTAGATTAGAAATGGAAGCTCTTAGAGTGAGGAGACATTGTTGAGACATTGTGTAGACATGAGATGTAGGGTTCACATTGTAGATATGAGATGTGTATGTCAAGACATTTTATAGCACAGACATATAGACATATAATAACAATTCATTTTACCTTTTTGTAGAATCACAACACAAGACGACGTTTATAAAAACACATGATGAGTTTATTTCTTCTCACGACCGGCCGTGGTTTTCATCATCAAGAATTCAAAGCTTCACATGTTAAGTTTCAAAGGACCGTCTCGCTTCTAGACGTTCGAATTCCAAACTGCAGACTATCGTCTGTCGTTCTCAAACTCCCTCTTCGTCTCTCCCCCTGCTTCTGTCTGCTTAACTCTTAAGTTTTTCTATCTATATCTAGAACTTCCCATTTTTCCATGACGTTTGTTAAGAATGTCGTTGTTTCTGTTATGAAGAGATTGTTATTTATAAAAATGTTGATTCTTAAATTAGAAATGGAAGCTCTTTGAGTGAGGAGACATTGTTGAGACATTGTGTAGACATGAGATGTAGGGTTCACATTGTAGATATGGGTGTGTATGTCAATACATTTTATAACACAGACATATAGACATATAATAACAATTCATTTTACCTTTTTGTAGAATCACAACACAAGACGACGTTTATAAAAACACATGATGGGTTTATTACTTCTCAATACCGGCCGTGGTTTTCATCATCAAGAATTCAAAGCTTCGCATATTAAGTTTCAAAGTGACCGTCTCACTTCTAGACGTTCGAATTCCAAACTACAGACTATCGTATGTCGTTCTCAAACTCCCTCTTCGTCTCTCCCCCTGCTTCTGTCTGTCCCATTTTTCCATGACGTCATACACATGTTAAAGCATGTGTCTTCTTTTCACGTGTTCTGGACAAGCGTGTACAAAACTTTCTCCTTTGTTTACAAAAGGAATTTAAACCTATACTCAGTAACCTATATTTCCAATATGTTAAAAACATGTTTATTAAATTATCTTGTAGCTGCATTCTTTCTATTGAATTTTCATAACAAAATTGACAGTGCACATTCTTTTCTTGAAACTATTTTATCTCTAATCTGTTTTACATTCCATTTTCTAATTCTCACACGTAATCTATTTCTAAACCTAAATTACGAGGTTCGAATTTCGTCTATTGCTATTTCATTTTCATTTTAACTAAATCTCTCTATTTTTATACTTACATGAAAAGGGAACAACCCTTATCATGTAACATCCCTCCCTTCAATATTTCACAAAAAAATGTATGCATTTTTTAATTTAGTACATTTTTTCTACATTTACACAACCGCACAGCTAGGAAAAATCAGGCTAAAAAGATCTCTTTCAGTCAGCCCTCCCCGGCTGACTTCACAATTTTTATATTTTTATAAGATCAGAACCTTTCTGATCTTCTTGGAATTTACTTTTTGGGTCTAGGGTCTTTTCCTATGATTCACATAAGCTACTTTCCAGCCAGCCATATGCTGCAGACTAGAGGCTTCCACCTCCCTCGAACTGGACGACTTTGTTTTTTATTCTATAACAACCTTATACGGGACATACCAAAGCTCATAATCAATCTTCTTGGTTGGCTTTAACTATCAAGATATACCTTTTTTTCTCTCATACGGATTCACTCGGATTTCCTTGCTTGGATTCTTGAAACATCCCCTATCCCAGATCCAACAGATATATCCCACATTCCATTTTCTAATTCTCACACGTAATCTATTTCTAAACCTAAATTACGAGGTTCGAATTTCGTCTATGCTATTTCATTTTCATTTTAACTAAATCTCTCTATTTTTATACTTACATGAAAAGGGAACAACCCTTATCATGTAACATCCTTCCATATTCACAAAAAAATAATGTCACAGAAGCACCCTGTGTTGACAAAGTTTTGTGACTTACTTTAACCATGAATCTGAACTAAAATAACACACCAGGAAGTGATTCACTCCCACTGCGATCCCCTACTTGTACAAAAAAACACAATTTCGTTCTAAGAAGGAGTACTCCTGCCACATCTGGGGTGGAGCTCCAAGAATACTTTTTTCCTGTCTTGACAGAATGCAGAACATCTACTTAATAATTAACCCTTATCCTAGAGTTGCCACAGACCCTTGATAAGTGGTGACCCTCAAAGTAAAAAAAATAATATAAAAAGAGTAGTGCAGATTTTCAATTTGAAGATTATTTATGATTTTTTATATTAATATTATGTTTTAAAAAAACACATCCCCTGATTTGAAATACTGAACTTTTTTTTGTATTCCAGACAAACTTTGCAAGAACGAAGAATTTTCAGTATATTTTTTGTCTACAACTTTTATATAAAACGCTAAAAAAATACCGCTCCAACATTTGGTCTATTTTTGTAGAGTACTTAATAAGTCCAGACGCAACTTTCGGTAAGTGACATTTTTTACCATTCTGAGAAAAGTGAAAACTCAACCTACCCTTATGTATATATACATATATATATATGTATATATATGTGTGTATTTTTATATATACATAGATATGTATATGCATGTATGTATATATAGAAAGATATGTACATCAACGTATCGTCTTTATTTTAAGCCTTCTCCCGGATGAAATTTCATCAAGAAGAATTCTATTAATAAAGACGAGACGTTGATGTACATATGTCTTGGTTTATTCCTTTTTTAACTCTCTGACTTGTCGACATACTTTTTCCATTTTTCTCATATGTATATATATTGTTTGCAGAATGTTTTAGGTGAGATAAGACATTGATAACGTCGGTTTACAACTTGATACTTAGGGACCGTTTTTGATACCCATACCAAACTCCATTCAACCTATACTCATCTCCCAACATATATATATATATATATATATGCATATATATATATGTGTGTGGGGTATATATATATATATATATATATATATATATATATATATGTAAGAGCAAACAGTTAATAAAACATGTTAAAAACACTTTGAACCGAGTTAAAAAACATATATAATCTGAAAAGGAAACACTTGATAAGTGGATAGTCCTTAATCCGCGGAATTTCGAAGAAATGCTTTCCTTCTCATCAGAGGGTAGGAATTAGAAAAATGCACGATCGGATTTTGCATACAATATATATATATATATATATATATATATATATATATATATATATATATATATACAGAGAAAGAGAGAGATCATGAGATCATTTTTATTAGTATAGACAAATATTATGTTGTCGCTGCACAGAACATGTTACAGTTTTAGACAAGTGGTCGGTCAGGACTACAAGTCTTCCTCAGGGTACGCGATAAGGTTGTGGTTCCACTAAAAAATTATGACCCTTTAATTGGAGAATTGAATGAATATCTTAATTTAAATTAAAAAATTAATACAAAGAGGAAGTGTTAGGTAACATCTAAAACACCACAAATTGAAATCGACAGTAGGAAGATACGGCAAACCTTCATACAGGAAAACAATTATTTTATATATTCTTGTTATTTGTTATCTTTTTCATTCTTGTTATTTCTTAGACACATTTTAACCAACTTTTCTTCACATATTTCAGAACAATTTCCCGAATAATCTTTTGCCATGGTAAATTGATAGTATAACGATGTGTAGGAGGGAAATCCCTAAAGTTTATGCTGACTTATTTAGATGAGGGAAAAACTTTATTATTTATATTAAGTATGATACTTAATATAATCAGACATGGTAATGCGCTACAATATATATATATATATATATATATATATATATATATATATATATATATATAGGGTGACCCAAAATAACGGACCCCACCTCCAATTAGGCCTCATTTCTTTGTGTTTTGTCTGAATGAAATGAAACTTTGGTCATAACTAGTTTATTATATTACAGAACATCACATCAAAACACTAGAGGCTTTGGACTTTTTTCTCAGTTGACTGTAAAATACCCAGAAAAACAATTGAATATCCTCTGGTTTTGGAGGGATCAACCTGCATGATAAATTTTAATTGTGACCGCTGCGCACTGCTATTTCCTTTCAGGACACCTATTCCGCGTGCGAGTTTGCCTAGTCATAGTGCCTATGCTTTTGATCTGTCACTAAACCGAAACACTAGGAAGACGAGCTCCCAAATCAGTAAAGGAATCATCAATTTCTGCAATTGTTTGTCAAACTTATATCATAAAACAAGTAAACAAGCTCTGCCCATTGCATTTCGTTTTACGATAGAGGGTAGAACCGGACTTACGTAGTATACTTTAATATGTACAATTCGTACATACTAAACTACACTGGATCCTCAACAGTTCATCTTTTACTTTCAGTATTCTCGTGCTCCAAATCAAATGTTGTTACTTGTAGGTCTTATCTTTCTGTGGTCTTGAATACTCAGTTTGGGAACTAAATCTCAATTCCTAACATCTATAACATAACACGTTATCCTGTTCCTAAACTAACACATGCACTATATTAAATCATGCATTAACTCCTCTCTCTCTCTCTCTCTCTCTCTCTACCTCTCTCTCGCCCTCCAAACCAATCATGCAAATTTTGTTGTTTCCACTGAATGAATTTTCACCTATCCTAAAAAAAATAATGTAAATGAAAAGCTTAGTAATGCCCTTTTAATCACTTCGAGGAATGTATCTTTTCAAGTAGATATATAACCTAAATAACCAATTATCATTAACTACTCATGCGGGGGTCGCAGAAATACCCGTTTTAAGACCCAGGCTCGGGGAGATCCCTCTGGGTGCTGATGGACCTGCAGATCATCCCAGATCATCCCAAGTCATATTTGATTTATCAATTTGGAAGTCATCATTAGATATTGGATAATAATCAGTAGAAAATTTGCTCGAGAATAAGAAAGACGAAATAAGTAAACCATGAAGGAATAGTTTTGCTGCCCTTTACTGTAGCTACATTTAATCACTATCACCCTCTCTTTTCCCCCTCTCGCTCTCTCTTTATCTCATTCTCTCTTTCTCTCTTTCTCTCTCTCTTGATGCCTGAATTTTATAGGCTTTGGGAAATCCCAGTTTTTCTCTCTTTCTCGATATTCATGTCTTTCTTTATGTCTGAATTTCTTAGTTTTTTCCTTCACTCTTTTCCTCTCGCTCTCTTAATAGTTGAATGTCTTAAGTTCTGTTTACATTTTTCTCTCTTTGTCTTTCTGTATTGATGCTTGGATTTATTAGATTTGATATAATGTGTCTCCTTTTCTTTCCTATTCTAACGTGATTGACTTTAGTTATAAACAAATTTGAATAGTGACTTTTTGTCCAGCTCTACGGCTTTAGATCTAAGAGAACAGACGCTGATATATAACTAGCATCTAATGAAATTTACTCTCATCTGTACATAGGCTGTTACGTGTTATAACATATTTAAGTATTTGAAAATCCTAGTTATTTTGTATATGTTTGTTAATGCAATTAAAATATGCAAGTATAATTTTTTTTCCGATCCCGTATTATCTATTATGCTACAAGTTATGTAGATCTACCGGAGTTCTAAATCACTCACTCACAAATAAGGATGTCACCGAGGAATTGTGATATTATATCAATGGTTTGCAAAGAGGCAACTGGATTAATGTGTGTGTGACAATATAAAACGTTTTTACTATTACAGATCGCGTTTCGTATTGCCCGCATCCTTAACCATTAAGCTGCATGTTTAGATAAATGAGGCGTAATTCATTGACAATTGAACGTGATGAGATTTACACAAGAGAAATGACGTTGTTGGTATTGGGTTGATTTAATTTCCTCTCGTCTAAACGCAAAATATTATGAAGTGTGTTAAGTTGTATCGTCAGCATTCACGCATCGACGTGTACAGGAAACGAGATTTTGTTTCTAATGTTTCATTCTGTGTTCACATACGGATACTGTGAATGGCGGGTGACAGGAAAATGAGGAAAAGGAACGAATAAGAAAGGGTAGTGTGTGATACAAAGATTGAGCATAAAATGAGAAGAGCTATAACAGAAAAAGGGGCATGTATAAAGATTAAAAACGTGCGCAATAAATGTATAAACAGTAATGAAAAAAGAATGGAAGTATGAAAAACAAGAGAATGAAACAGATAAATAGAGATAACTAAATATGAATAAACTGAATAGATAAGTTGAGAGGGAGTTATAGAAGATATAAAGACGGAAATAAATAAGTAAACGCATCAAAGGTAAAATAAATCATGCCAATAACAGAGAAAAACGACAATTTTAATGTAAAAAAAAAACAAAGGAATCGATACGAGAGCAAACAGTAGAAATAAAACATTTAAGATGAGTAATTAGGGAAATATCTGGATAGAATAAAAATAATGGAAAAGTAAAAAAAACAACCAAAATAGAAGAGAAAAAATCGGAATTGTAATAATAGAGAAGAAAAGTTATAATGAAAAAGGAAATGATACTATAGTAAATAATGAAAGGAATGAAGGAAAATAACAAAAACACTAAATAATGAAATAACCAATAATAAAAAGATCTTAACTCAAACGAAAGAAATGAACTAACAGTAAAAACAGGAATCATTAAAGTTGTTTAAGGGATAATAAAAACAGAAACGAAAAGGAAGCAAATCTAATCATAATAAAATAATATTAAATAATAATAAACTAATAATAAATAGATACTTTTTTGAACTTAAGAATATAACAAGTCTAAAGATATGGCTAAAAGAATTAACCTGATCTGTAATAGAGACATAACACAAACAGAGCGAAATAAAAACAATAATGGAAAGTTCAACTTCCAATTAACGAATTCTAATAGGAAAAATGGTAGGAAGAAAAATATTTTTATAGAAAATAGGAAAAACAAGAAGGCATAAAAAGTAAAAGAAAATGAAAAGAAAACAACGTTTATTCTCTTTTTTTCTTAGCAACCAAATCTTGACGGAGTAACTAAGAAACACGATTTTAAAACAGCATCAATATTTATCAGACGGGCAATAAATAACAATACTGATATGTTTCCGAAATGAGCATACAAAAAGCAAATGTGCTTAAACCCACTCTAATTTAATACAGAACTAAGCGTGTCAGCAAAACACACATCAACTGTTTGCTTTATGTCAATAAGCCTTCCGCTCTCCTCTTGAAAAGCCTATCACATGTTTGATGTACATCCGTTATTAAACTCGTCATTTTCACGTTCAATTCGCATCGCTGTTAATTTAAAGCCTCTATAAGTCGGATGTTTTCGAGATTGTTTAAGTTCCTTTCCATCTTCGGTTTCGTAATGATAAAATAATTAAGAGATGCAAACGATATTTGAATAAAGTTACATTTTCACGCGGACAATCGACACAGTCACGAACCCGACGCTATTGACAATAATCGTGTCGATTGACGAATACACTAACCCCTGATATTTGACACCGATTGGGATCTAATTTTTTTAAAAAATCATACGAAAGTGTCTTGTCTTTAACTTCTAACACGTTTATTTCCACAATTCTGCGAAGTATCACGTTAACCGTGATTGAATATCATGTTGTCCATGTTTAAGGAACTAATACATTTTTAAGCTGACAAAATCGGTTTGTGTTAGGTTTTTATTTCCTAGTCCAATAGTTTCTGCAATTTCCTATCATTTTATTAAATAGGCCTAACCGTCTCAGAGTCCAATGTGACCGAACTCACACGCACGCACACACTGATAAAATGCATTTTATGTATGAGGAGAAATATGATTAAAATTAATTGATGTTTACATTGTTGAAAGCAAACTGTAATCGCAACATACTTTAAAAGTATGCCCTTTGAAAATTGCTAAAGTTTTATTAAGGACTCTTATCGTAATTCTAAATGTTACTAAAAATGGTTAATTTTTTATGTTACTTAAAATTTGTAATACTTTTCATGTCTTTCAATAAAATCTTTTCTAATATATGAAACTATCTATTATGTTGTATTAATGTATAATACATATTATACCATAGTGTTATAGCTTATCCAGGCTCAGAGGTCACTCGATAAAGATTTATGAGTGTACGCTCGTCTGAGTTCCAATCTCTAGTCTCCCCTAGCTAATCCTTCACGAAAAAGCACCCCTCCAGCTTAACTAGTGTCATTAATGTTCCCCACTCTTTATCTGTGCCTAAATCCAAACGTAGATTCCATGAGCAGAGCTTCATTCTTAGAACTGCACGACTGTGGAACTCTCTTCCGTTTGCCTGTTTCCCACCTGACTACAACTTGGATGTCTTCAAGCCCAATATCAATGTATTTCGGACAAACAGCCATTTTAAGTAAGACTTTTTGTAAAAGCACAATATCACATAACTATAAACCATTGCATAAACATTATCGAGACAGCAATTCTTTAATGACATATTTTTATATATATAAACACGAAAATGTATGTATGTGTGTATGTATGTTTGTGTGTCTGCAAAAACACTTTTGACCGACGGAACAAAAATTCACAAACTTGATCTCCTATGAAAGCCCCACCTTCCGGACGACAAATATCGAAAAATTGGCCCGAAAATACCATCAGAAGTGCGTCAACTGATCGATTTTCTGCAGGGGAGGGCCCCAAAAAAGTAACATTTTATTACATATTTTGAAATCGATTTATAACTGCTCAAAAAAATACGGGCGCCAACTCTTCTACACAAAGTGTACACGGGACCGTTTATTTTGGGTCAACTTGTATTTAAAGCCGGTGAGTCATGTCACGTGATCTTGACGTCAGCAAGCTGTAATGGCAGTCTGAATGTAATAACATTGTTGTCATCGGTAAAATTTTTTTAACCCTCACACAAGCTAAACTATGAACTTCTACGCTATGACAACGTTACCAAAGTTATTAACACGTTAAGAATAGTTAGATACGATAGTTAAACGAAAAATAACAAGCCAAAAATGTGAAGTAAAACAAAATACGCTTACAAAAAATATTAACAATCGAAGTTTTACAAAAAAAAAACAGCCAGACGCCATTTTCTTTTTTAGTAACACTCTTTAGAGTAAGGAAGACGAGGTGTGACAGAGAGAGAGACGCAAACAGAGAGACGAGAGAGAGACGCAAACAGAGAGAGACGCAAACAGAGAGAGAGAGAGAGAGAGAGAGAGAGAGAGAAACGTTAACTTTTTCACACCGAAATCGACAATTTTTGACAGGGGGGGGTCAACAACGCATGCGTCAGATGACGTCATGACGTCGTGACCTGATTTACTATAAATATTTGAAAAACCGAACAAATTTCATATACGTCGCTTTAGCTCAGGTAGTTAAGTCTTTGGTTCATTATCTAAACGTTTTGGGTTCGAATCGTGGTGTGTTTTTTTTTCGATTTTTTAAATTTAAATATTGAACCCTGTATTATTTAAGCCATTTTTCACGTAACGTTCTTTTTCCCTTTTTTTTACTCCGCTTATTCTTAGCGACACCCCAAAACACCCGGATACCCACCGATTTTTTAAATTTTAATATCGTAACAGGCTTATTTAAGCCATTTTTCACGTGTTGGTTTTCTGTTTTCATCGTTCGTTTGCCTTACGTTAGTTATTTTGTGTTTTTTCGATGTTTTGATTACCCACCCCCCGCTTTATTGAAGCGTTGTTTTCTTTTCTTACTTCGCTTATAACAATGCTTACATCGTCATCGTCGTCGTCGTAACGCTCGACGACTTTCAAACATCTTTCACTTATTCGCTTATAACAAGGCTTCATTCTGGCTGGCCGATTTTATTTTCAAACTTCGCCTCAGGACTTCGGCTTCGATCCTACCCCCCACGGTTTCTTTTTTATTTAACACCACACACACCTACAAGCACCCGGGCAACGCCGATTACCCCTGTCTAGTACATATATAAAATGAAATTTACATTCGAAATTTCCGCTGAAAATATACACAAATTTCAATTATATCTCAAGCACTTCCATAACAACACAAGTTTGCGATCCAAATGAAAACCATCCATTAACTACTAAGCAACTATATAATGAACCTTTTTACTAAAAACTGTCGATCATCAGTATATATGCTAAATATATAAATGCAACACATGAATATTTTAATAATATTAATACTTTCTTAATTTGTGAATTTTTAGCGGTAAGCACATGAAAAATAAAGCACGCACCGGATTATAACAAATATCATTCAACACTAGAACACTTAAATATAATAAAAAAGAAATAAACAAATACATAAACCAAGTAATTAATACGTAACTAGTATTTAAATAATAATCTCGCAATTAAGACACACACAACTATAAAGGATTTTTGTTAATGCGGTACTTCATACAAAATAGGATAGTTGAGGCAAAACACCGAGCGATGAATGTCGTCATAATCGAAGCTTTTTTAAAATTTCTAACCTGATTGCATTCTGTCTTACGGGGATGTTTGGAAATCTTTTATAAAGGCATTATTTCTGCTTGTAAATGAACGCATAATTTCTTATGTACATCTAATAATAAATGATTTGTTTACAACTTCCGGATATTTACATGCATGCACTTCATTATATTTCCAGCATCCCCTACTATATATATATATATATATATATATATATATATATATATATATATATACATATATATATATATATATATATATATATATACATATAACTTACATAGTATGTATGTACTTATGAAATTCCACTCTGCTAAGATTCGATGCTTGAAAAATAGATTCAATTATATATCTTAATATAAATATTGCCATCGAAACAAAAGAAAACAGCTGGACAGTGTTAGTATATAATTTTTTCGAATATCATTTGGAAATAATTTACATCCTCAAAATTTATACATGTGTATGCAGTTCTATTTTAGTATATATCGAATTGCTGTTGGTGTCAAGATGTTAATTGATATTAGTCGTAATGAACAAGTATTCTATTATATTTATATTTTAATTATTTTGCTTCATATATCTATCTACCGATCTATCTATCTATCGATCTATCTTTCACTGTGTGCGTGATGATATTTAGAACTGAACGTGTATACATATAAAAATACAGACCGATAAATGGTAAGGACATTTTTCGAAAGGCAGAAAGAGATAAATACAATGAGATAGATAGAGATATTTAATTAAAAGTTCACGTGGGAGAACTGATTACAATAATAGATAACGAAAGAGGAATAATACAAATTTAAAAGCTAAATAAATATTATTATATTCCGCACAATGTGTGTCTTTGTCCCGCTGCGCGCATCCTTAGACCTCATAGGCAATCATTTGTTATCACAACGCTTCTTATTCGTGACATTGCTTTCATTTTCACAACACTAACATTAACATCGAATCACAGCTGATCACATCGCAACAAATTGTTACTCTCAAAACCTATTCCCCACGCCCAGATTTTATCCGTATCTTCCGTGCTTTTCGTTTTTTCTTCATTTAACAACGTCTATGAAAACACAAAAGAAAATCTTCCCAAACAAAGCGATCAATAGATTTTTAAATCAATCTCATAAAGGAGTAGTTTTGCATTCATTTAAACCCATTCGTTCCCATAGGACTTACACATATCTTCAGTGTTCGAAAACTGTGCATGATTTTCTGTAAGCCAATTTTATTGAAGTTGATACCGGGAATTTATGAATACACTATTTTTCTCAGAGAGTGATATATATATATATATATATATATATATATATATATATATATATATATATATATATATATATATATATATATATATATATAGTAAATTATGAAATATATATGGCGATTAAGCTACACTGAATATTCGGCGTTTCATCCACTCGAGGATTCCTCAGGCTTATGCGCATAATATTCAGTGTAGCTTAAACGCCATATATATTTTATAAATTACTAACTAGCTCTACCTACGTATTGAGAACTTTTTTAAGTAAATACTTAGTTAACGCATAGATCTATACTTTCGTATATTAATTTTATGTGAGTAAATGAAGTAGTTATATATATATATATATATATATACGTATATATACGTGTATATATATACGTATATATTAATATGCGTGTATATATATATATATATATATATATATATATATATACGAGAGCCGTTCAATAAGTAATGCCCCTGATCCACTTCCAAATATCTGGTCTAGCTGGAATTTTGCATTTGCAATGATTTATACCTCTACGGGTTGTGTGGCAAATTACAGCTCTGAACTAATTGTGAGTTCTCTTTTACATGTGTCTGAACTGAGTCAGGTGTGAAATGGAGCCTTTGGAATGTCGAGAAGTGATCCGGTTTTTGTATTTGAAAGGACGCACACCACAGTAGACGTTTAATGAAATGAAAGAAACTTCTGGTGATAATGCTCCATCACATGACCTTGTAAAACGCTGGCATCGTGAATTCATGGCCGGAAGTCTGTGGAAACAGCTTCCAGACCTGGTAGCCCCGTTTCCGCCATTAATGAGCCATCTGTCCATCAAGTAAAGGCTGCCATTTTGGAAGATCGGCGCATTACTATTCGCCAAATAGCCCAAGATGTCAAGATTAGTACAGGGTCTGTGGAAAGTATCATTCATTATCATTTGCATATGCATAAGGTGTCTGCCAGATGGATTTCCAGGTTGGTCACACCATTCCAGCAGCGAGAACGCGTCGAGTGCTCGAGGATGAATGTGATATGCCGGTAAGATGAGTCAAAGTTTTTCAAAAGACTGATTACAAAGAATGAAACCTGGGTTCATCAATGCAGTGGAAGCACTTGGACTCACCCCCTCCAAAGATGGCAAGGGTGCAGCCCTCCGCTGGCAAGGTCATGCTCACAGTCTTCTGGGACCAGGACGGAGTAGTGATACCAGATTTCCTGGCAAAGGGTAATAAAATTACCGGAGCCTATTATGCTTCACGTTTGAGGAAATTAAGAGAAGCTATTAAACTCAAGAGTCGAGGCAAGATCAGGAAAGATACCCTCCTCCTGCAGGACAACGCTCCGGTCTACAACTCGCATGTCGCCAGATCAGAAGCACGGGCGTGTTGTTATTAAATCGATCCCCATCCTCCCTTCTCTCCTGACCGTGCACCCTCTGACTTTTACCTAATCCCAGCCATGAAGTTATTTTTGAAAGGAAAGCGTTCCCCAGATGATGCAGTCTTGATTTCTGAAGTCACGTCGTGGTTGGAGGAACGCAAATTTATATTCTATTCAAGAGATATATCTTTTTCCCAATAGAATATAAACTTGCGTTCATAGTTTTAAATTAAATTAACGACTATATGACGTCACTAAAATTTCCTTCTCTTTAACAGCGCCAGCCCCCCCCTCCTTTTTTAAATTTCCAACATCAATTTTCCGTTTCTCTGAAATAGAACTGCGTCACACTGTGCACGTGAAACATTTTCAAATATTTTGTACTGGTATATTTTTTGTATTCTTAATCTCATTCATCCAGAGGAAGTCTCGAGATGAAGACGCAACGTTGATGAACACATAATACGGTTTGTTCCCTTTCTATTTTCTCTCTCTCTCTCTCTATATATATATATATATGCAAGATTTTAATATCAAGTTTTTCTCTGATGGTTATTTATTACTTTTCAAAAGGTATCCATTGAAATATTGTTTTGGTATTGCGACGAATAAGTCTGCAAAATTATGTTACTGCTGCATACTTAGTCAAGTACCCATCAGATGTTTACTTGAAAAACTTATACAAATTTAAGATAACTTACTTGGTTCATGTAACCGAAACGCCCTGGCATTCTTTCTGGTCTCAAAAATTATTTTCAAATATATTATGTTTCTAAAGTTTTGAGATCACAGTTGTTTTTTTTTCGTAATATGTGAATTCTTTTGTACTACGGTTCTTCTGTTGATCTTTTTGGCACAAATTTTAAATCATTTGCAACTGTATTTTGAATATCACCCGCACTCAAATTAGACCCAAACATCTGCAGACGAGTGTAAGACTTCAACTGAATTTAACCAAGAACTTTATTCACGTCACAGTATGTATTTCGAATTACATTCACAATAAAATTGCGAATTATTTGGAATTCTACACAGTCACGCCTATCAGAACGTGAGCATAATATCCTCGTGGATTAGTTAAAAAGTTCCATTCAATAATTCCTCAGATTCCCAACCTCGAGGGAAATATTCCCTATACCCATGAAGAAGATCGAAGATTACATCGATCAGAACGTTGTAAAAATAAAACGCTAAGGTGAGATCAGTAGCTTGAAGAATGCAAATAATGCGATATTGTTGTGTTGTGAGATATGATGTGTCTAAATTCACAGAAAGCAAGTCGATTGTTAAAAAAGTAAAGTGGTTTAGCGTAGTCAAGGACGACCACAAGTCTCCTTTTATACTGGTTACAGCTGTTAAATATAAGCGATCGTAGGATCACTTTTGTTCTTCCCTTTATGGTTTCAGGTGATTTATGAATTTGGCATCGAGTACTATAAACTTATGAAGTTTTATAAATTGAATTGACATGAATTGATTGCTTATTGAAACTATTATCTCCCTTTCTCTTTGCAAACGCTCATATCATTATCGAAAATGGTGCAGTACAAGTTTAGTTTTATAATACTAAAAAGAAATAAAATGAAGCATCTGTATATTTCCAAATCTAATCTTAATCGTGATTATTTTTCAATTTTTTTATGAAGATTTTATGTTCGTTTATTTTGTTCATTGTTTCCGTCGAACACTTTTATCTATTTTTGTGTCGAGTATATTTTCAAACATCTTACTATTATATCATTGCTTTTATATTTTGCATTATAAGTCTACTCTACTAATATCGCTGCTAATTTGTTTTCTTTTCGATTGCCCAATTATCCAGAAATAATTATTTTGTCATCTGTAATTATAATTTATCGCGATGGTATATTCTATATACCTTTTTTCTGAAGATGTAAATTTTATAATTAGTACAGGGTAAATAATTGAAATATACTTTCCTTTTCTTCTAAAAATTGTCTTAGCCTAATTACACTCTATTATTATTAGCAACGGAATATATGCATAATATATATACATATACATATATATATATATATATATATATATATATATATAATATTTACATAAAACAAAAATCACGAGGTTGTCTCCTCAGCAACCGAGAAAGCTAATATGCTTGTCAGTCGGTTTTCCTCAAACGTCACACTGGACTCTTCCAACCACCCTATGCCTGCTTTCCTTTGAGGACAGACGCCACGCTAGACGATCTGAAAATCACCCTTTGCTCAGGTGCATGCTATCATAAGAAACCTTGACACTTCAAAAGCATGTGGACCCGATCTCATCCCAGCTGTGCTATTAAAAAAGTGCTCAGCCGAAGTAGCTCCACTTTTCTCCAAACTCTACAACAAATGCCTTAATGAATCTTTTTTTCCTACCTGCTTAAAACTGTTTCTTTGGTACCAGTATTCGATAATTCTGGTGAAAGAACTGACCCATCAAATTATCGCCCCATTAGCCTCCTCCCACTGTTCGCCAAAATATTTGGAACCAAATTAACCATGCTCTAGTCCATCACCTTACAAATGCTAAACTTCTGATTGACAAACAACATGGATTTAGACAAGCTCGTTCCACAGCAGCCATCCCCCACTGTAATCTCTGAACGTATATACCATTCACTGAACAAAGCGAGGGAGGGCCGAACGTTAGCTCTCTATATATCTAAGGCTTTTGACA
This sequence comes from Euprymna scolopes, assembly GCF_053919585.1. Classification (NCBI taxonomy): domain Eukaryota; kingdom Metazoa; phylum Mollusca; class Cephalopoda; order Sepiida; family Sepiolidae; genus Euprymna; species Euprymna scolopes. Next base: position 139,238,345 of record NC_136494.1, on the reverse strand, counting down.
GGGTATGGCATGAGAGTCTCCTCAGAAAAATTAGATCATACGGTATTACTGGTAGAATACTTAACATAATTAAATCCTTCTTAGGCGAGAGAAAAATCCAGGTTGTCCTCGACAGTCGTACATCTAAACAATATGATATAAATACGGGAGTGCCTTAGGGGTCTATTCTTGGGCCTCTATTGTTCCTAATATTGTTCCCCGACAAAATTGCCTCTGGGATGGGTATGTATGCAAGTTACACCACACTCTATAACAGGCGTGACAGGAAAACAAATGAACACATATCTAAAGAAATTGCAAAAACACTAGAGGATGACCTCCAATCTGTAGTGGAATGGGGACAAAAATGGATGGTCACATTCAATGCTTCCAAGGCTAAACTGGTTTCCTATAATAATTACAAGAAACATTCTCTGCAAACAATAGCAATGTTCATTGACCTTTTATCTGAGAGTACATCTTTAAAACTGCTTGACCTAACGTTCACAGGAAACATGAGTTGGAAAAATTACATTGAAAGCATTGCCAAGGCCGCTGCGAAGAAGCTAGGCTCTCTCTACCGTGCTAGAAAACTACTAACAACCGAAAGTCTCCTGTACCTCTATAAGGCCACCGTTCGCTCAGGTATGGAGTATTGCTGTCACATTTGGGCTGGTGTATCTGCTACTAGTCTCTCGCTCCTAGACAAGATTCAAAAGAGAGTCGCCAATCTGATAGGCCCTGAACTGGCATCTAAACTTCAGCCCGTGTCCTATCGACGAAACGTTGCAATCCTCTGCCTTTTCTGCAAGTATTTTAATGGTGAATGCTCTGGCGAACTGCAGACACTTGTGCCCCACGACGTAGACATCCTAGACAAACCCGACGAACAGTTAAATCCCACCCCCACTCAGTAGAGATCCCAAGATGTAAAAGATCTTTCTACTCCAGTAGTTTCTTCCCCAGAACATCTAGACTCTGGAATTCCATTCCAGTCCCTGCTTCCCCATTGCACTGACATGCAGAAGTTCAAGCATAACGTGAACGAACATCTTGCTGCCCAAATCCCCACATAGTACCCCAGTAGTTGTTGCCCCTGATAGTAGCCCCCTACTCTAAGTGGCAATGTGACTTGTTTGGGGTGAAAATGTAAAAAGATAATGAGCATGTCAAGTAAACATTTTGATTAAAAAACAAAACAAATAATAATTATGGAAAAAACAAAGGTGGCAAGTAGGAAAAAGAGGAAAAATAGTGCTACAACAAAAGAAAGTAATCGAATTCACACAATAAATCGATTCTTATGACCAGTGTTCTTAAAAGCTAGAGATGGGTATATTGTTATATAAATTTTTGTCTTACCTTGAAAACAATGAATCTATATATCTAAACAGTTAGAATGTGAGTGTGTGTGTGAGGACAGCAAACAACCTATATACTCAACGAAATTTTGAACTACAGACTTGAAATTTCATACACAGGTTATTCAAAAACGTGGAAAATTTTAGTCGATTTTCATTCGAAAAAAAGACTGCTAAGATGTCCAAATTGAAAAAGTAAAACTTGGGTTAGGGTTATCGATTTTTTATCTGTGTGTCACTTATTTCACGAGTGGGTCCGTGAGAATTGTTTACATGACATATTCCTCGTGTGAAGAATAAGTAAGTTTGAAAACAGTTTTTAAAGATCATTATATATTGACCAAATGGTTAACGTAATCCACTTACTGTCGTCAGGTTTTGATTTTAATCTCAGCTGGAGTTTTTTTTTAGTTACAAGAAGTAAACTGTTTAGAAAACACACGTAATACTGGCATGCACATTTCTCGGTTTCTTGCCTTATTTTCTTTAGTTTTTAAAACAATGAAACGTTACATTTTATACCGAGCGAGGCCGGAGACATTTGCTGGTTATTGTATACAATTATCAGTACGTTCTCCACAGTGCATCGTAGATTACAAGTTTGGACTAAGTAACAACGGGGGTGGGACACGTGAAGTTTTCTTCTGCTGCATCACGATGATGAGTAGGCAATCAATCGATTAATTAAAAAAAAAAGCTATCTCACCGATTTCGATGACAATAGATGTATGTGAATATTAAAAATGTGTTGATTATTTAATCCTGGTAACGTCGAGTCTCCCTGCTAGTATTGTAATAAAAGGGGACTAGCTCTCTATAAATCTTTACATCGTATTTTTTCTTGGCGGGATATACACGCGACTTGGGACCGCTTGTATAGTTACGAAACCTCATCTTCAACAGGAGTCTGTTTCTATGTTACTAAAAGCAACTTGTTAGTAGATAAAAACACCTTACTAAATTATAAATGGCAAAAGGGAAACCATTATCAGAGTTTGAGAAAGGAATGATCTTTGAACTTAGGGGGGGGGGACTCTCTCATAGATCCATTTCAAACGAAGTGAATCGTAGCAAAATGGCCATCACAAATTTTTAAGTAATCCAGGTCAATATGGGAATAAAAAGAGTCCAGGTCGACCAAAAAAAATAACCCCATCACTGGATCGCCGTATCACAAGAAGTTTAAACAAAAACTCCACTATGAGCTCAAGACGATTGAAAAGCCAAACAGCAGCAGAATGTAGTCCTAAAACCATCAGAAGGCATCTGAAAATGAAGGGTTTCAATCATTTAAAGCGACTGCAGAAATTACGTCTTCTTGAACAGCACAAAATTAACCGACTTAAATATGCCGCCAAATACCAGACTTGGAATGAAGAGAAGTGGGAAAATGTAATTTTCGCCGATGAGAAAAACGTTAATCTAGATGGTCCAGATGGATTTCAACACTATTGGCATGATAAAAATTTGCCCAAAGAGAGTTCAACTCGGCATAATGGAGAAGGGCCTTTAATAATCTGGGGTGCTTTCTCGTCAGCTGAGACCCTAAACTTGCAAGTAGTGAGAGGCCACCAAACATCATTGAAGTACATTTCAATGCTTGAACATGCGTCTATCAGAACTGAAAGTCCACGTCTTTGTGGAAGAAATTTGGATTTCTAGCAAGACAACGCTGCGGTACACTTCTCGACAAGCACGAGAATACTTTTCTTCAAATATGGTATTGTTAGATCACCCAGCTTGTTCTCCCGACCTCAATCCCATTGAAAATCTTTGGGGATGGGTGGCAAAAGAAGTGTTTAAGGATGGAACCCAGTATGAATCGATAAAGGAACTTTCTGATTCAGTTTAAAGTACATGGAATAAAATACTATTGCAACTGATAAAAAACCTACTCGCAAGTATGCCAAAGATAATTTTGGAAGTAATTCGTAATAATGAAGGCTATACTAAATACTGAGACCCTTTTTAGTAATTTATAAGTTTTGTTAGATAAATTATCAGTGGTCTTATCATTTTGACCCGGTGATTTTTTTAAAAATAATTATTAGATCAGGTTTCGAATGAAGCAGATTTCACTTTTTTTCATCATATTTTCCCTTTTAGCAATGGTTTCAACCATTCGTTTGATTAAAAATTCGATAATATGCGTAAACGCTTACTTTCTTAAGTGGTCTAATGATGTTGACCGGGACTGCATATTCATTTCTTTCATTTTCTTATAAAATAATAAGCTTTCATCATTGTCCGACTCTTCTAGTAGTTTCAGTGTTTTACGATTAAATATGAGGAGAAATAGAGCTATATTTACGACTCCCTTCCTCTAAAATACGGATACAACCCACGATTTGAACGAATTTTGCAATAGGTTTTAGAATAACAATAGAAGTACTGTACTAAATATTAATATGAGATTTCTAAATGTATCACTAGTAGTTTCGGATTTATACACTGACTGAAACGGAATAAAAGAATACAACTTCCCATTATATTGTAGATTTTTAACGGACTAAGGTTTATGTAATTACTCTGCAATTTCATTGTTGAACTTGCCATTAAGAATCTGATATCCAAAATAAAGCCATTCACAGTAATGCATTTGTACATTCTCTAAAAATCTCCAGTGAGAACACACACATTCGCTATTGCATTTATCGCTTGACTGTAAAATCTCACGCCATCAGTCTGGTAGAACGCCATTTTTAAGAGAATCCTAAGCAGGAGTTACTTAACTTCTTTTTTTTTTTTTTACTTTGACTCTAATAACAAGCATCGGCCTATTGCATTTTTCGAATAAGATTTCGTATTTAACATTTATACAAGCAAAAGAAAACCATTTACAGTATGAAAGACGTTGATATGTAAACGTCCCGAGTCTGGCAAAGTAGTCAAGGAAAATAAAACGGCGGTGCGTTTTCCATTGAAGATATTAACACATCTTAGAGACACGTTATATGTTTATTATTTATATTGCCACGATTATTATAGGACGCACTTGTGTGTTATACTTTTTGATCAATTATCTGTTAACAGTCGTTTTTTTATATAAAAAGAAAAAGGCGTGTATCTTTTTTGTTGGGTTAATTTATATTCATAGGTTCGTGCGGTTTAGGGGTTTTAAAAGCAGAGAAGGGCAGAGCTGACATGGTGGTCGAAATGAAAATGTGGAGAGAGGAGAAAATTGATTAGACGCATGGACAAGCGAAGAGTGCAGTTAGACGAAAAGATCCTATTTTGATGAATAAGAAACAGGACGAAAAATACGAGGATGATGAAAGGAAAGATGAATACGTTCTTTGAGAAGAGGAGGAGTAGGAGGATCAGAGATTAAAAACGTATAAGCTAAAGGTGAACAAGCAAAAATAAAAATCAAACAAACATGGAACAAAAAAAACCCACAAATAATAAAGACGATAATAAGAAAAATAAAAGTACAGGAAAGAGCATTGTGTAAAAAAAGTTGAGAAGAAAAAAATACGACTATTGAATTGCAGACCAAACATTAGAATATTAGAAAAAATAAGAATGGGCACAAGAGAAAAAAAAGGAAATAAAAGAAAAATAAGATAATAAATAAGAATAAATATAAGAAGATGAAGAAAAAGAAAATAATGTTGGGTATAAAATAAAAGGAAGCCTCTGTATAGAAAGAATAAAATGTGAATGAGCATAATAATAAAGAATACAGTATAAATAACCAAGAAAAATGTAACGCAGTTTTACAAAACGCTATTCGAAGATGAAGATGATGAAGATGATGGAGAAGAAGACGAAAATAACAATAGTTTTGGGTGAGTGATGACTCGAAAAAAAAAGCTTGAATTATACCAAATAAGAATTATTCAAAGAAATCGCTTAAACGTTATGATTGCAATTTTCCAAACAAACAAAACCTCTAAGGATGACAGTTTAGACTGACACCGATTGATATCAATAACGTATAATACAATTAGACGTCTGTTATCCTGTATTATTTTTTTAATTTGATACATAATCACTAGTAATAAAAAATAATCTAAAAGTATATAAGTCCGTTAACAGCAGTCGATATACATTTTATGAAATGTACGTACTCTATTTCTTTCTAAATACAACAGTATTAATGGTAAAATTTTCTAATATTATATCTATAGCAATATATATTTCTTAAATGCATTTAATTTTAGTTCAGCGATGACTGTATAAACGATTATTAATACGGTCTCATTCTTTTCGTCTGCTGAAAACGCACTCGACCGCCGATGTTTATATAAAGTTTATTTGTTAAACTTAATCTACGGAAAAACACCAAACAGATTACGCGTGGATAAACGAAATGCAGATACACTAGCAGGGGAGCACCCGTCTTAGCCCGGTTGTAAAATACGCTTATACACGATATTTTTATTTGTCTAAATTTGTATATATTATTATAGTCATGATTTCAAAAGCAAAATAAAAGATAGTTGGGGCTAATCAGATAGAATCGAAACTGAAAGCGAAACTGTATCATACAAAGCAGTTGACGTTACCACTATAACCACGTGGCATGCGTATGCACTTAATAAATATGAACTAAGATGAATGTACAAAATGTATAACGATTTTTTCAAGTTTTACTCATTTTTGATCCCTTGAAAACTAATTAAACCTGCCGAAGACTCGTAAAAAATGATAAAAAAACAATCATCTGAGGTCGCTGTACAGCTCTGATACTTTTAGTTCCGGAAGAGAGAGTTTGAAAATGTGGGCACTGACAGACATATAGCAGTTTATAAATTAGATAAATAGAGTGATATCTTGTCTCGCTTTACGGAGCTAGTGTATTGGCTGCCAAGCATTAGGTGTATCAGAATTTTGGGGGGATTTTTGACACACCTAACATGAAACTGCGAATAAAATATTAAAAAAACTCGTAATTTCTCTTTTAAAAGTGGATTGTTTATTTTCTTTATGGATTATACCTCCGAAATAAACTATCAAAGTTGTATAAAAAGTAATAGAAATATTATTTTTATTTAAAAAAAAAACAGTAATGAAATCAATTGAATTTTACGAGCTAAGTATTTTTTTTTAATTTTTAAGGTTTAAAAATCTATCAAAATTTTTCTATTAATTCAATTTTTTGGATATTTTCAGGGGCAATGTGAAATGTTATGTTCTTTCCAATAAACTGAATATAATATTTTAGAAAACCGTTTTTTCTTAATTCACGCCCCCCACTTTGAAATGGCTATTAAAAAGTAAATAATTAATTTACTCACCAAAGTTTATATATCACAAATTGAAGATAAAAGATCAATAAATAATATACTCAAATTTCCAACAAAAAGTAGTGTTTTTCAGAAATTTACCTGTAAAGTCCGAAGTTTAAAACCTTTTTTTTTAAACACGGTTATTTATTTATTTATTTTTTAAATGAAACCTTGATCCTTGCTCCTTTAATTAAAAAAAAATATTCGGGTTTGAATTACATTTTTCAAGTAGTTATAAGCTTGGTAATACAGGGGGCCGAATTATTCAATATATTTCACGCATTCATAAAGTTCGTTTCTGATCCACCTAGCCAAGCATTGCTGGATTATTTTTTTTTTATTTTGAAAGTCTCCTGAACTTAATAGACAGCAAGTCTATGGCGAGAATTGTCATGGCTTCGTCTACATCTGTTGTCTGCTTCTGTTTATAGCAGTTAAAAACTATTAATCGGGATAGTACGGAAGATGGCATATACAAGCTATTCTCTCATTCACATTTCGTTTTTGTACCTAAATTCAAGATCAGCTTTTTTATTCGTTTAAACTAACCCTTTCGGTCGTAATTTTGTTAAATGATCTTATTCTCGCCGATAATCGACAAATTATACCTTGCTTTCCTGCTCTAACCCCAGGTTTGTTTAGTCCGTTCATTTTCTGCAGTGTTTTCTTCAGGAAATACAAATATTCTAAGTAATCTAATCAAACAGAGGGAATGACCAGAAAGAGCAACGAGCAGAATAAAGGGTTACAAGAGAAAGTTTCGCTAAAACTATCAGCTGTTTATTTGTCGCGAGCGCATATTTTTCTAACATCCATTAACATGTCTAGTTCGTCTATTTGCTACCGATGATTCAAGTAAGCCCAAATCTCGGTAAATAAATAATGAAAACATGTAGAAACAGAAATGCGTAGATTAGAAATGCGGTATCTATTTTTTAATAGATAAAAGTACACTGAAAGGTGTATAATATTACAAGATATTTTCAAAAATATTATAGTGGATTCTTTTTTTTTTTAACTCAGTGCCAATATTAAAAGTTCATTTCAGATAACAATGTGAAATTATTTTTGTGTCGTTCTACTCTAATGATGGTGCTTTTATTTTTAACTAGCCTGACTGCCCGGTGTGTGTTGAAAAAAAATAATAATAAAGGTGTTGCAGTCAATCAGGCTCGAACCCTTACCGCGAAGGAGAAAACCACCGTAGAAAAAGTGACGTCTTTGTAGTGGTATCGATCTTAAAACCGGAAGTGGCGAACGTTTAAATTAAGGCTAGTCAATCGAAATGAGAGATGACTTTCGAAAATATCAACAAAAAACCGACCCGTCCTTGTGGAAAAGTGTTTAATTGAGGGTGAAGGAATTAATATTTTTAGACACATTTTCGATATTTGTCTTCCGAAGCGCAGAGCCTCAAAACAATAGCGATCTCATGAAAATCACTCGCCTCTGTCGAAAATTTAAGGTAGACATACAAACATACATACATTTAAGCATACAAGTGAGATTTAAATTGTACATAAAAAGATCGGGGGTTTTTCCAACAAGTTGTCAGTTGTGCTACTTCCGAGATAAGTTGCCAATCTTATTTCGGTGTTTTATCGAGAGGATCTATAAAATACTTCTCAGTTTCATCCATCAAAATATCATATTAACAGATCCTTACTAAAAATGTGTTTCGTTTTACGACATAGACAAAGAAGTCTCGTTTAATTCCCACCTGACGTTCACCCTAATAGCAAACTTATACGGAATTCGACAAAATAAAAAAAAATCGTATGTTTTTCAGATGATATAATTTCGGAGGTCATCAAGAACATCAATGCAGATTTAAAATTTCCCTTAACATTAAAGTATTAACATAAACCGTGTCTTTAAAAAAAAAGTTAGATTAGTCACATTAGTCAGGAAGTATACAAGCACACAATAATATAATATAAAAAGTGTATCTAGTTTATTTTGACAATTCTCTATAGCTTGATCCATATTTAGGTTTTGTTTCAAAGATACTGTCCGCATCTAAGCAGCTATTTTTTGTTGGACAAATTTAATTGAAATAAAATAAATTACAAAACTGTTATAAATTATGGCGTCTTAAGTTTATTAATATTGATCTTCGTAGCTCAGCCGTAGTGCATCTAATTAGTAAATGGGGTCAAGTTTTAGAATAAAAAAACTTCTAATCGTACTAAAAAGGATGATTCTATAAATATTTTTCGAGCAAAATTTATACCCAAATTTTTCCAAATGTTCAGGCGACACCTATGCCTGATGCACACACACCCTTAAAGTGTGCTTGCCACGTGTGATTACTAGTTTTTTTTTGTTTTTTTGTTTGTTTTATTTTGTTTTTTTACACAGTGGTCACCATTATCAAGACCCGGAAGCAACTCAGGGATAAGGGTTATTGCAAGTACATTACGTTAGCTTGAATCTGGCAAATGATTTTTTTCTTATTGTTTAGCATCGTATTGCTGATACATTTACCAAATTTTGTTCACACGTAATGGGCGTTGAAGTGAGTAGGACTTGTGAGATGTTTGTAGTTTCTTAAATAACTACCTCTGTGATTTACAGGGGGGTAACACGCAGTTAAGTTTTGCTAAAACAAGTATGGCTTACTCGTGGTTATCAGACGTTATGCAATTCAAGATAGCTGAATTGGGTCTAAGTCACTTGTCCAGATGACTTGTCTATTGCAAGGCAATTACGAATTCAGTAAAAGTAGTCTTTATATTCTAGCGGGATTTCGTGTGTACTGTAGACACGCCACGCGTTATTCTGTGCATATTGCGTCTTGTACTGTCAACTGCTATTGCTTTATATAAATAAGAGAATCCATGCCTCGATCGCAACGTTGTTCGCGAGTAATGGGCTTTGCATAAAGTGTAGCTAGTACTTTTCCCAATTCTGGATTTTCTTTTTTTTTCTGAAAATGTTATTCGGTGGATCTAGTAAATATGACCTGTATTACCCTTCCTGTAAAACACTTCTCAAGTTCAGGTTTTAAGATTTCTTCCAGAAAATCAAGTAGAAGCTCTCCCGCGAATTAAGGATCCTGCAACTTCCATATTCCAACGCCTCTTCTTGTGTGACATCTCAAATTAAAAAAAGTCAAATATACATAGTTTCCCAAAACATAAATTGTCACTTATATATTTTGACTTGAAAACATAGTTCAAAGAAGTAAAATAACTATTTTAAAATACTGATTGTAAAATTAACTGAAACATAGAATTTAACTTTTAATAAACTGCTTAAAGATGATATTCGTCAATCGATAAATGGCATGCATAGAAGAGTTGAATTAAAAATATCAAAGGAAATGTCAACCACGTAAAGTTTTTAAATTTGTGACCATATAATTTTGATTTTGTTCTCTAAATTTCATGTTTATTGGAATAAATTGTTCTCTGTGTGTCTAATCGTTTTGTAATGCCTGTGTGTAAAGCAGACTTTTAGGTGTTAACACCCACACCCATACATACACGTATATATATATATATATATATATATATATATATATATATATATATATATATATATATCAGCTTTTTTGTGTAAACACTATGTATGACTTGTTCACGTAGCAGTGATATTTCAACTGATCAACATTTCATGCAGTCACTCTATTCAATTGGACCCCTTTTTCATTGATGTCCAGGGTAGACAAGGTTGTTTTCGTATATTTATTTATTCGTACGCTTCGCCATTCAGCCTTTGTTAAAAGTTGTAAGGTTCACCATTGTTATGCAGATCGCTAGCATTAGCGCCATTGTGTACGTTACCGGACGCGACAAAAAGAAATCGCTGGGAAGGAGGGACGCTCGTTTGTTTACTGAAGCCCTCACCACGAATTCCGTATTCAACACCGCTGCCATTGTAGCTTTCTTATTTTGGGTTTTCTTTTACCCTTCTCTTTTGTTAAACCACGTACTTTTATTTTATGGCATTAATAAAGAATACAACCTTACACAATAGGTTTGAATAAGAAAAGGAAATAATAAAATCTAGAACGAAGCGCAGCCGTACAATATAAAACTAGCACAAAAAATACATGACATGTGGATTTGTGTGCTAAAAGGGATCTATTTAAGAACTGCAAAATTTAAAAAGCCTGAATTAAAAAAGATAAAGGGGTGCCGTTTTGAATTTAAGATAAAAAAACAGAATAAGGGGCAGAAGGTTGGCGTGTGCATGCCTTTTTGTGTTGATAATCAGGTGTGGATATTGGCGCAAGGTTTGACCAGTATGAATGGCTGTTACGAGTTCAACGTTCATAAGGGTATAAAGTTGCTCGGCTTGTGTGTGAATGGAATTTTTCAAAATGATCGGAGGATATATTAACCCGGAAACACTCGAAGGGCGTGAATAGCAGAGCTATACTGAGTAATATTAACAAATCACAGAATAAAGCAAAGATAACTAATTTTTATAATGCTGGTATACTTCAAGAACATAACCATTTCTTGTCTCTAGTGTAAGTTTGAAGATTTAATGTATTTGAAATTTTCTATATTATCCTTATTTATTCATCATTATTAAAATGTTTCTGAGATTTCAATATATGTTATATGGAATACATGACGGTAAGATACAATAAGAAAGATAACAGCTAGAATCAGATTGCAAGAAAAACCTCACTTTTGTGCATATAAGTGACAGATATGATGATTTTATGAATGCCCTGGGTCTGCCACGTTCGCTTGAAGTCGCTTGCAGAACACTACACATACATGTTGTGTGTAAGTGTACTGCGAGGAATGAACTAAGAGTATAGCATAATCTCGATGATAAATGTTGCTTTCGTACCAAAACATGTCGAAATAGTTTTGTAAACAATTGCAAACAACCCACATCATTATATTTATTTGTTGTATGTTCAAATTACGCAGATGTGTAGGAGAGAAAATCAGTTACTTAAAAAATTCGGCAACTCGTTCTACTAACAATTAAACAGTATACATTCCAGACACGCTACATAAAAAGACATTCAGCGAAACGCCTACACCGGTTCAGTTTTGCTTATGGTAACTTTATTCTCAAATCCCCTCTTAGTGTCTTTTATCGTTATTAAAAGTTAAATTCTATGTTTCAGTTAATTTTGGAATCAGTATTTTAAAATAGTTAGTTTAATTTTTTAGGGGATCGGATTTTGCATACAAAAGTATTTGATGAAACTGCAAGTAAGTTAAACCGCTTACTTGATAAGAAAAAGTGATGCAGAGAGAACATGGTGAAGAAAAGGGTGATTTCAAGTGAATGGATAGTTTGGTGAAAGATATAAAGAATCCGATCCCACATTTTGCTAATTCCTACCCTCAGAGGAGAAGGAAAGTATTCTTGGAAACTCCGCGGATTAAGGGCTACCCACGTATTAAGTGTTTCCTTTTCAGATAAAATATGTTTTTAAAAGTGTTTGTTAACATGTTTTATTAACTATTTGCTCTTAAAATAACCTCTATCTCCAATTTGGTTTAATCGAGCTTTTACGTCTGGCTGAGATTACTTTATAAATATTAATTCTTTCATATTTATAATATACTGTAGTTTTACCATCTTGGATCATTTTGGTAAATTTAATTGTAATTATATATATATATATATATATATATATATATATATATATATATATATATATGTATAAGGAATGAAAAAATGTACCAGCGGTGGTTGACGTTATATTTAAAGAAAAAATAGAAAAAACCGAATGAAATTATTAAAAAAAAATCAACGTTTCGTCCTTGTCTCAGAGGACATCTTCAGGATAATTGAAATAAAAATGTGATAAAAGAAAAAGTCATAGATCGTGCGAAAAAAGACAGTTTTTTTAAAATCCAACCCATGTCGGGAAAGGACGAATATGTGTGCGTATGGGAAGGTTGTTTGATGTCTATATATACAATTTTAAAATGCATTTAAAATAAATATGTACATTTTTTTTAAATTTTTTTTCTTCTGCGAAACTACTCATTTTCCTGAAACATTCAAAGAAAAACGGCTAGCCAGGATCCACCCTGATACCTTGCTCTTTGATTATTATTTTCCCTATGCTAGGGGTTAAATGGTAGAAGCCTTTTCTTTGCGTAATAGTATTAGTATTCAAAATTAGTGCTGATTCTAAAAGTCTTCTTTTAGCTCTATCTATCACGTATTTAATAATTTTCGCTTGATCTAAATTAAATGAGTGATCGTGTTCTGCACAATGGCAAAAGAGTGCATTTAGGGCGTTACCATTCCTCATATCTCTTCTGTGCTCGTTAAGTCTTAATTTCAATTTTCGTTGCGTTTCACCTATGTACGCTTGTTGACAGTTGTTACATGGGATGGAATATATACCGGCATCGGATGTGAGGGTTTTGGGAGAGTGCTTGGTAGTTTTTAATGTCTGTTTTATGGTTGACCTATAATATCATATATAGACCTATAATATCAAACATTGGAAGCGTCACCCATAAATTAGCACGAGCTATTGCCCAAATTTTAACTCCACTAATGGGCACCATCAGCACTTCACATATCAAAAACTCTGGTGACCTCCTAAATAGAATAAAAAATATGGACATGCAAAATAAAACCATGCATAGTTTAGACATAATTTCCCTCTACACCAATATTCCAATCAAAAAATGCCTTAACCTACTCCACAAGCACTTAATCAAAATTAAAGCCGACCTACCTTTTTCCTCAGATACACTAATACACATTATAAAACTCATCACTGATAGAACGTACTTTCAATTTAATAATTCTTACTATAGACAGAAATTTGGACTCCCTATGGGTAACCCCCTTAGTGGTGTACTAGCCTGCTTATTCTTAGAATTCTTAGAAACCAACTCTTTTAAACACAGACTACCTAAAAACTCCACATATTTTAGATATATAGATGACATTCTTATTTTTCTCCCTAAAAACACACAAATAGAACAAATTAGAAATAAATTAAATTCAGTGGAACCATCTATAAATTTTACACATGAATCCGAACAAGACCACTCCCTAGATTTTCTAGACATATTCCTCATCAGATCAGAAACTAATCTGAGTTTCAAAGTACATAGAAAGACCACACACAAAAACGACTATATTCATTACTACTCACACCACAATGATAAAATAAAGACGGGCATGATTATAGGTTTTTTCTTACGTGCCTTTAGAATATGCAGTCCCCAATATCTTAATGATGAATTTCAATATATTACGAATGTTTTAAGAAAACTACAGTATCCATCCTATTTCATTTCTTACGCAAAGAAAAAAGCAACGAAAATACACTATAACATAAACACACAGAAAAATAAAACAGATTCCTCACTATTAAACAGACATCTTTTCATTCCCACCCACACCAAAAATACAAAAATCTACGACACTCTTAATAGACTTGGTTTTCACCTGATACAAACAACTCCTCGACCATAAAACAGACATTAAAAACTACCAAGCACTCTCCCAAAACCCTCACATCCGATGCCGGTATATATTCCATCCCATGTAACAACTGTCAACAAGCGTACATAGGTGAAACACAACGAAAATTGAAATTAAGACTTAACGAGCACAGAAGAGATATGAGGAATGGTAACGCCCTAAATGCACTCTTTTGCCATTGTGCAGAACACGGTCACTCATTTAATTTAGATCAAGCGAAAATTATTAAATACGTGATAGATAGAGCTAAAAGAAGACTTTTAGAATCAGCTCTAATTTTGAATACTAATACTATTACGCAAAGAAAAGGCTTCTACCATTTAACCCCTAGCATAGGGAAAATAATAATCAAAGAGCAAGGTATCAGGGTGGATCCTGGCTAGCCGTTTTTCTTTGAATGTTTCAGGAAAATGAGTAGTTTCGCAGAAGAAAAAAAAAGAAAAAAAAATGTACAAATTTATTTTAAATGCATTTTAAAATTGTATATATAGACATCAAACAACCTTCCCATACGCACACATATTCGTCCTTTCCCGACATGGGTTGGATTTAAAAAAACTGTCTTTTTTCGCACGATCTATGACTTTTTCTTTTATCACATTTTTATTTCAATTATCCTGAAGATGTCCTCTGAGACCAGGACGAAACGTTTATTTTTTTTTTTTATAATTTCATTCGGTTTTTTCTATTTTTTCTTTAAACATATATATATATATATATATATATATATATATATACATAATATATACACACATAATATATATACATAATATATATATACATAATAGATATATACATAATGTATATATACATAATATATATATACATAATATATATATATACATAATATATATATACATAAGCCATACATATACAAAATATATATATATACATAATATATATATACATAATATATATATACATAATATATATACATAATATATATACATAATATGTATACATAATATATATACATAATATATATATTAATAATATAAGTATATACATAATATATATATGCATACTATATATATATATATACATAATATATATACATAATATAAATATATATAATATATATACATAATATATATATATATACATAATATATATATATACATAATATATATATGTACATAATATATATACATAATATATATATATGCATACTATATATATATACTATATATATGCATACTATATATATACATAATATATACATGTATACATAATATATATACATAATATATATATATATACATAATATATATATGCATAATATATATATATATGTAAACATTATATATATACATAATATATATATATATATACATAATATATATTTATATATACATAATATATATATATATATATATACATAATATATATATATATATACATAATACATACATTTCCTGATATATATATATATATACATAATATATATACATATATATATATATATATATATATATATATATATATATATATATTAGGGGTAGGCTATAGAAACAAATTTTTTTCAAATAAATGCCACAAGTGGCTTATTACCTTCATTTATATGTAAATAGATGGGAACAAGTGATTTTTTTCAAAACGGGTCAAAATTGGAGGGTCGCTGGCCCCAAACGTGATTTGACCGCGTCAACGCGTGAAAATGGCCCAAATTTTTCCCCCGAACACACTTAATCACTTATTGAAAGCCACAGGGTGCATTTTTTGACTATAAATGCATTTGTATCATTAAAACTAACATTCCTATTGGCTATCCCACAAGTATAAGGCTTTGTAGGGTATCTCAGAGTCCAAAATGGGTCAAAATTACCCCAAAATAAGCCAAAAATGGTCGGAAATCACGGATTTTCCAAAATGCACCTCCCATGGGCCCAAAGACACCTCTACATGGCAGAAACTGTTGGGAATTGCTTGAAACAGGCACTCTCCTAACTTTTGCACTGTTAATGAGGGGTATAAGGACCTTTAAAAGGGGCTAAATATGGCCGATTTAGCCAAAGAGAGTCTAAAAGTCCCTAAGAATCAACATAGGTTGTCAAAAAATTTGAGTTATAGATGGAAAATTACCAAATAAGGAAATGTTTTCTTTCTGTAACAATGCAATGACATCTTTAAATAGACACGATAACATTGCATTGCATTAATTGTGAATTTGATTGAACTTTGCTTTCTTTTTCAGTTAGTAAAATGCAATGAACATGGCTGGTATAGCAGGGCAGATTGACGAAGATTATAATTACGACGATTTGACTTATCTTCTGCTTGATTCTCTTCCAACTGAGGCTGAATGTTTTCAAGCTGTGCAACATCATGCTGCCAAATATGGTACCACGACACAGAAAAATCATATTCACCAGTTCTCCTTGCGATTACTACAATTGTGGCAGAAAGCCTTTGGAAGTGATGTTCGTTATGCTACAATACCTGGGATAAAACATAAACTTGATCGATCGCTAAAAATTTACGACAAAGATGTCTACAAAGCAAAGGGTTCCAGACGTGTGAATATGATTAAATGGAAACGAGAGCACCATGTCCTTCTCAATATACTTTCAAAAGATGTGAATCCTGATGAATTTGATGTACATGAACGAAGATTCTTTGTCGATCAAAAGTCTCTCTCTCGCAAATGGCTCATTGACACTTTCCACGTCGATATGGAACATGAACGGTTTCTGGCAGAGCAAGAACTGCACAATCGTTTGGAGTTGGACGATGATCAATTTGAAGTGGAGGATATAAGTGACCAATTGCCAGAGCATGGTACCTCAAACAATTTGAACTACTCATTAAACAGATCGGGTACAATCCCGAATTGAAGAGCAGAAGACATATATATTGAAAAAAATCACTTGTTCCAATCTATTTACATATAAATGAAGGTAATAAGCCACTTTTGGCATTTATTTGAAAAATTTTGTTTCTATAGCCTACCCCTATTTATATATATATATATATATATATATATATATATATATATATATATATATATATATATACAATATGTCTGTCTTTATGTATGTCTCTATATTTTCAAACTATTCCGACACTAAAGTTTGAAGAGCGACTGTACAGGCCTCAATTTATTGTATAAACTGTTGTTTTATTAGTTCGTAGCCGATTTAAATTGTTTTGGGGTCAAAAATTGAAACAATCGTTATACATTTTGTACATTCATCGTTGTTTATTTTTATTTTTTAATTTTTATCAGTTCATATGCGTGTCACGTTGGAACAGCAATAACGTTGCCAGCTACGCATGCTGCAGTTTTGCTTTCGGTTTCGATTCTAGCTGACAGCTATCAAATACATTCTTTTTCTACTTTTCGAAGGACGACTCTATAATAATATTTTAACATAATCTGAAACAAATTTAAATATCATATTTAAGCGCATCTTAAGACCAGGTCAAGCCGGGTGTTAACTCAGCAAGTATATAAATAAATATATGTATACACATCAAAAATTGAATTCAAAAACACATATTCCAATAAAAACAAACACATATACACACGTACATATATTTTTTCACAGTAAAATCGTACTGCGTTTTTAAATGTTCTAGAGCAATATAGTGTTTTAATAGTAGACCAGTCATAAAAGTATAACATATTTGGATATTAATAAAACCATTTCGTTAGTATACAGGATAAAATATTCTTTTTACATCAAAAACGCACACAATAATTGCAAATATATAATTTGTATATTATTTTTTTTAAATAAATGATCCTGAGGAAGTAAAAAATAGAGAAATTTTGATAAACATATATCGTTTTTAACCATATACACAAATACCCACACGCGAATACATATAAACAGACAAACACACGCGCATGTATGGTAATTGCCAGTTCTTGACAGAAGACGACCATCTTTCCCTTGCTTTATTGTTGATTATTAATTCATTTTCATGTACTTTTGCAATATTGTTTTTTTTATTTATATTTTTATTATATATATATATATGTATATATATATATACATATATATATATATATATATATATATATATATATATATATATATATACATATTTAAATGTGGACATGTGATCAAGATGCATAAATTTCTATCTACTGTGGAAATATCTTGTTTCTCCTGCATATATAGAGCAGCTGCTGACCACAGGAAGCCAACCAGCTAATAAAAGGGTAGACAATTTATAGGTCACCTTTTCTAGACCTTCACAAATTCATGGGTGAGCAGTGTATCCCTAAAAAAGGCTGATCAGCCACCAGATAATCCACTGAAGTCGCTTCCCCCCTGTATGCGATTTAGTCGATGATGTTAAATAAATCACTGACACCCTATGTGCAGATTTTCAGCTATGCACTTCCAGCCCGCTAAGCCTGCACACGTCGCCACTCACCTATCGCCATAGGACCTTTTTTTCTCTCTTCGAAAGATATCTGCACATAACGATCGCGACACAACATACTTGTGCTACACATATTGTACCCTCTCGCACCCTATCACTGGTTGCACACTGACAAACTGAAATAGTGAGATGACTGAGCAGTGGGTGAGTGTGCATGTTTTATTATCACGGAGTTTTACCCTCTTTGGCAGCTGGACACATACTCATACATACACATAAGCAAACAAACATTTATATATATAAATATATATATATATATATATATATATATATATATATATATATATATATATATACTGCTCTGGCTACACATTGAGCACTCTAGTCCGCTTTTTTCACCACTGGTAAATATATATATATATATATATATATATATATATATATATATATATATATATATATATATATATATATATCCCTAGATCTCACAATATAGTAACCCTCCAGAACTTGAGAGGGATACTAACAGGTACTACACCTTGCCAAAGAGTGACCTGGAACTATGCAAGGCAGCGGCGTTCATCTCCCTGAAGTAGTAGGTACACACACACAGAGATATACACACGCACACACACACACACACACACACACACACACACACATATATATATATATATATATATATATATATATATATATATATATATATATATGGGGGTGTATAAGTACAATCGCTCCTGATTATAACAGCGATCGCTCATGAAGATAATAGGACGTACCGATAAAAAGCAATTGGGAATACGATGGGTGAACAAGAACAACGTTTGAGCGGCATTATATACAATACGCCAGGTAAAATAACAAAGATCACTCAGCGAATTGAAAAGATATCCAGAAAAATCGGAAAAAAGTGGTAACTCGTTCGTGTTCAATCAGATGTGCTTGAATAATGAGTTGCTGTCAAATGCTTTTCATGTTCTATTGTCCTACCTTAAAACTGTTTGTTTTTCGTTGTACACTTTCAGTTGAATTAAAGTCAGTAAAATTAGCTGTTATAGACAGATCATCATATGCTCATGAGATTACTCTAACACACGTTAAAAGCATTTAAAAATAAAGCTTATTCTATACTAAAATTTTATGACAATTGTTAAACAAAATATATATTTTCAAATCGATAAAATATGCTCAATATTGCTTATCTATGGTGTTCTGCCAGCTAGCGTCATATTTGTTTTTTCCTTGTCCCTTCTTTGATCTTTTTAGCGCACTAATATATATATATATATATATATATATATATATATATATATATATATATATATATATATTATCTCGATAGTCAAACAATGTCGGAGCACACAAGAGCCATGACAGCCAATAAAAGGAATCTTAAAACTCGAATTTCGCCTTTATTAGGGTTCATCAGTAAGACATCTCCGAACACAAGATTCGAACCCCGAGCCTCATGCATGGGAGGCGAGCAAACCCGCTACACACAAGAAAGTTTAATAACTAACACAGATCAAACAAACCGCAGCGATATCCGTGGAACGGTCCTACTTTGTCTCAAACAAGGGATGTGTTCATCCAACCAGGTTATAACCCAAACCGATGTCTCATGAGTAGGGATTTTATACTTGCTAGATAGATCCCATAACCCTGAGCGCAATTAGTTATAGAATTTTCAGAATGTGAGATCATATAATTATAATAACAGTCGGATTTCGCCGCTGTTTTGCTTCATCTGTGCAATTAATAGACTTTCTTGTGTGTGACGCGTTTGCTCAGGTGGCAGAGTTCTTGCTTCGCATGCAAACGGTTCGCGTTTCGAATCCCGAGTTCGGATATCTTCAACTGATGGGGCCAATATGATGGCGAGAGCCGAGATTGGGCTGGTCTTTTGAGTGGCATGGCTCTTATGAGCTGCGACATTATTCGACTTTGGAAAAATTTCTCACATTTTGAAAATTATATATATATATATATATATATATATATATATGCGTGTTGAATTCTATATGTATACATTAGCATACCTCATTGTAATATACTTCTTTTTTTATTAATAAAAAATATATTATGCATCTATAGTGAACTGTTGATTTGAATATTATATTTGTTTTTTCTTCGAGAGTTTTCTCAAATTTTCTGGATTTTCGTTGACAAATTTCTTTTGAGAAACTTTAAGAAACTTTAAAGTGTACACAAAATCGTTCATTGCCTCGTCAAAAAATTTACTCTTATACTTGTATGCTTAATATTTTATAATTTCGATTTGTCCCAAACGCATGCGCCTCGCGTATGTGTAATTTTGCTCACTCAAACAGCAGACTCACCCTTCTAATAAGCGCACATATGGCGGGTAGTGTGCTGCTTTCTTTTTAGAAAATGCTACTCTGCTACCAGCATAAGCCTTTATTGAATGTCAGTTTAACTGCTTTGTGTAGAGTCCTGCTCATGTAAATTATGCTTTCTTTATAGCAGATTGTTTTTTTTTCTATACAAAGAATTACAGTGTGATTACCGTCGAATAAGCAAGATACCGTATTGAGACGAAATAGACTCGACAGGCTATTGTAATTGTTATTTCAATAACATACATAATTAATTACTAAACACACGTGACAATAACAGGGATCAAAATTGTTCGCGGGTTTTCGACACCCGATATGATCACGTGATAAGAGCTTTAATGTTATCTTTTATATCATTTCAATTTTTGTTCTTTTTCCCCTATTTCTCTGTTTTCCCATTGTATCCTTCCTCGCTTTTCTCTTTTTATTGAAAGATAATTTATATCTCATGAATTTGCATTGAGCAAATCGGAACAAAGTTGTTAAAGCAGTGAATTAATTGTGGTTTTCTGTACCAGCTCATTGAAACCTTATTTTCGACTTCGGATTTAGATAACAAAAAACTGATATGCGCTCAACCAGCAACACTTAAACTATTTTGGACCATATGCTTCAAAAGCCGAATCATACACAAAAGCATACAAATGAATTTTAAATAAATTCTTAAAAATAATAATTAAAACGAACAATGAAATGTTATATTCATAGAAAAGCTCATCAATAAATCATATTTATATTTGTTTAATCAGAGTGTGTTATTCAAGCTTGTCACTTAAAAAATTATATTGTTTTTCTTTATTTTCTGATTATTTTTTTATTTTGTTTTGGACTTTTCACTTTTTAAAGTTTTCTTCGCCAGAAACAAAGAAATGTTATCAATAAAGACAAGCGCCTTTATTGATAACAATAATTCAGGCTTGTAACTAGGTTATAAGCCAGAATTATAGTAGACAATATATTTGGGAAGTTGGGCACAATATATTTAGACTTCTTCTTGTTTGTCTGGTCGAACAAACAGAGAGCAGAGAGAGGAGTCTAATGCGAGGAATGTAAGGAAGACGCAATTAGAATAAAATAATTTTTTCTATTTTTAAAATAACTAAAGTGACCGAACTTTATATATTGTGATACAACTACGTAATGTTTAATACGAAGCACTCGTAATCGGGATGTACCAATGCACTGATGAGACCGAAGCTGGGGCCAAACATAAGCAAATGTATGTAAAAAGCGTGTATGCACAGGGTAATGGCGATTTCATAGATACATAAGATACTCAGAGGTGTAAGGAATTTTTCTGCAAAGATGAGCCCGACTTTCTTAGATGTAATTTCCATGGAATGTAAAAATGCACTCAAGCTCGTATTGACTTAAAAATGTAAGGTTGAGAATATTAAACGCTGGAATGTTGGAGCGAGTGCCTACGTCCATGTTATTAGGTTGTTTAAAAGATGTCTCATGCACAAAGAAAAGTAGCTGTGTTATGTTTGCATTACATGTCACTGTTAATGTATCGTACAATCTATTGCGAGCTGAATATCAATTTCAAATTACACGGCCATCGACTTACATCTGTGGACATTCCCCGTCTTATATAAGACAAAGCGTATATTTGTCGACATTTTCGAGGCTAATTCTATTATGCTGGCATCTAATTAAATAATGACAATTTGGGAATATGGGGTTTAGTATATAAGGCGATATGCTGATCTGTTTGCAAGCCTGAGACATGTTACAATCTTGTAATACAATCATACTATCAGAGAAATACTATCAGATAAATTATTCGCCGTTTCTGGTGATCATATTGGCCACTGTTGATTGATCGAATCTTAGTCTATTTAGATTCAGGCATTTATCATAGACATTATATATGGCTTTCCGCGATTTTGTAGACAGATCAAAAGAATACTAGCATTAAAGTTCAATAAAGTTACATTAACTGACCCCTCTGATCTTTCTGAAAAGCTGACTGATTCGACACATTCTTTGCTTCTACTTAGCATCTTCTTTCCAAAAAATGTGTTTAGTTCTATTTAATATTAAAACCTTATTATGTTTAAATATAAATAAATGCTGAAGGCAAGAAGAGTTTCGTAATCACGCAGCGAACATCGGCCAATCGAAGCATTAAATAACGTTCTGGTTTAGTGATTCGATTCATAATTGTACAATATCTCTCGTAGCAATCATCTTAACATTTTTTCTGGATAACGCAAAAACTGATCCTTTAAGACGTAGAATTATTAACACGTAGCAAGTATGAATTTAGTAATATATCTATAGAATTAGTTATCATTGTAGGCTAAATTGAGATTAATTTATAAGTACTAAGAATTACTCAGATATTAACATTGTCCTACATAGTTCGATATAGCTAATATAGTCACACTGTAAGAGGCAGCTTTTAATTGCCTCCTTCAATTCAGCACCTCTTGAGTGACAATGCTCTTTTTTAACCTTGTTTGTTCCGAATGGTCATTTGCCACTTAAAATTTCGCTGACTGCTTTATTCGGCGTAGAACGCTACACAACGAAATTACTAGTTGATGCCTCAAGCCATGTTATTACAAAGATAGTCGAAACAAAGCAACATCAAAGGGAGGTCACTCGCAAATTATTGCATAGGTTGCTGAATTGGTCTTTTCTAAATTAATGTTAGCTTTCATTTGAAGCTGTTTGGCGTTCAAACATTGTGGTTTGCCTTTTCCAAATAATAACGTACGGAGTAAATAAAGAATCTGGCAGAATATCATATAGAGAGATTAAGAAAATTAACAGGTATTCGTACATTTTACACATTACTTTTTACCATTGCTCTGATATAACCCGATACACGCGCGCATATATATATATATATATATATATATATATATATATATATATATATACGTATATATATATATATATGTATATATATATATATATATATATATATAAATCATTGTCCCATTACATAATAGTTTGGAAATAAATAAACGTGTGAAAATGGGGGTATAGGTGTTTTACGATGAGAGTGGCACCTTATATTCGTTTAGTGAAGTTTAGCAAATGCTGTTATTTCAAAGGAAAATGCTGATCAATAGACGCAACGAACAAAAACGTTGAACGTCTGCCGAGCAATAAAGGAACAAGGGAAAAACCTATACTCTACAGTTAATTGTGTACACACATCTGCAAAGAAATACATTTTAAAAAGTAATGTGAAACCAACGCCCCCACCTTTCAAGCACATCGTAATGATTTTATTATTATTATTATTATTATTATTATTATTATTATTATTATTATTATTATTATTATTATTATTATTATTATTATTATTTGTTGTTGTTGTTGTTGTTGGTGGTGGTGGTGCTGGTGTTGTTGCTGTTGCTAGTGATGGTGTTGGTAGCAATGGTGTGGGTATTGTGTTTATTGTTATTATTAGTCAATTTGAACAAAGCGACGTATAAAGCGGCACACTGTATTGATTGTATCTATTTTCATTGGAACGCTACGACCGTAAAGAGGCAACCAATTTTTTATGCGTAATACTAATAAAAATATACCGATTAAAATAAAAAGTAATAGAAAGGACACTTTGTAAAATAAGTATTGAATAGGTACGCTCATTACATAAAAAAAATATATTTTCTTTAAAAAAACTCGTATTAGATTTACACATTAATCAAGTATGTCAAATACAATGTTACGTTTAGGCTATTCAACTTGGTTAAGGGATTAAGTTATTTTATTCGAAAATTGATTTAACTTATAAAATTGTCCGAAACAAAAATGTGCGAACAAGTTGCTGAATAAAGAATTAAATAGCACTATTCCTAGTCTATTAAATACATAGTGCACTATTAAGTGTTTAAATCTAACACTTCTGAAGAAATACAATATTCATAACTACAGTGAATAACCTCATCATCCGATAACGCCAGATGCTTTTTTCTAAAATATTGACTCTACGGTCAGCTCACTTATGGCGGACGAAACGTCGGCTGCCCGTAGAAACGCGACATGAACGTACCCTCAAGCAGTGCAATATCCTCTTTAATCGTTTGGAGACATTGACAGTGGACAGGTACACTTGGCGTACCACATGTGATGGCGGGATATCCTTCTCCAACAACGAGTATGGACGAGCAGATACGGAGCCCTGCACACTGAGACACAAACGAGTGGCGGCTACTCACCAGCAAAACGCAAATTCTGTCTTCATGTGCGTTCCCTGTGCAAAGCAGTATAAACCACGCAATGAGCTTTACAGTCATCAACTGAATCAGAGACAATTAAAAATATGAAGAAGAAAATGATGAGTGTACCATCTAATCTATCTGTGTGTGTATGAATGTGAGCATGTGTGTGAGGACACCTTTTAACGAATAGGCATTAAAAGATAATTAATGAATCAGGAAAATTGTTCTACAATAAAGACAATCTAATCATTATAAATTGTTCCAAAACATTGGTTTTCAAAAAATTACACAAAGATATTTTCCTCATATTTAAACTCAAGGGACTCGAGTTTAATTGCAGATTTCGAGGAAATAGTCAAGCGAAAAAATGATAAGTCCAATTAATAATATATCATATATTATAATATATATTATCGTCTCAATATTGGCAAAAGAGTTCCGATTATAAAACTATATGTAAAAAACATATACTTTTAAAAAAATATATATACTTTTTTATTAGACGTGTCTATAAGCAAGCTAACGTTGTCTCTGTGAATATAGTTTTAGTCTGGTTTTGTGGTGTACAATGTATGAAATATTATGTCTTAAATCTATTTTTGTTTGGGTAAGAAACAATTGAAATATATCATAATGAAATTCCAATATTACTTTTAGAAATCGGCATGTGATACAATAAGACCTTTTGTTGTAAGGGTTATAGAAATTATAACACATTCTTTTCATTGAATTCAGTTGTTACTCATTCTATTATTCGTCGGTAATTACTTTTAAAAACTTTGTCGCTAAGCAAATCCTTAGTATAACATCGAGTAGTTTATTGGCTCTTAATTGTCATATTTTTTTTTAGTTTATGTCAAGCCATAAATATGCCAAAAATCGTGGCGCAAATCTTGTTTAAAATGCAAGTGAGGAAAATTTATACTTTACATCTCGTAATCTCACCTACCTATACACGCCTTTATTTATATAAGATCATTTACAACTATCGTCGTGTTTGATAACCTATTATCCTGTATAGCTTTGGTTCTCCTGAATATAAAGCCAGTCTATTTAGACGAATGTAAAGTGATAATTGCATGTTCGTATGTTATCAACTTTATTTACTAATATTTTGCACTCGTTTATTTTCGCTTTTTTTAAGTAATTCTTCTGCTGTTGAGCATGGTTGTTGTTAAATAATGATTGCATGACCACTAATCAAAGATTTTTGTCCTTTTGTATGAAGTGTGTAAACGATGTCGTTTATTCATTTTCGTTAAAACTCGACGTCTTGAGTAAGGGGACATAGACAGTAAAAACAACAATAGTTAAATACCAATAGAGGATAAAGGATTAACTCATAAACATTGAATGATAATTATTATAATTTATTGCTCTTATTACTATTAGATAATGGGGCAGCCTAAATGTTCGTGTCATTCCGTCGACGCACAAACTATATGAAAAAAATCCACTTGATTCTGAGAGATTATATGTCGTAGAGTCTAACTCTATAAAGATCTCCATGTGAACGATACGCATTTTTTTTTATAATTTGCAATTAAATTTAATTAAATTATTGCAAAAGTTTAGCATAAAAATAATGTAAGGGGGGTAATCATTTAGTAAATATGAAGTGTTTTTTTTTAGTTATGTGTTTATGTTGTAAAATAGACGTTAAATAATAGAGATTATTATTATTATTATTATTATTATTATTATTACTACTACTACTATTACTATTACTATTATTCCCGACGTTGATATAAATAACAAAGACAGGAAAAGGGATTCTCCAGAGAAGTTTTTCGTATGTGATGGATCTGTTTATTTTATTTACTCATAAATATGTTTAAATGTGTGCATCACTGTGGTTGTCGTCATCGTGGAAAATACCTAGCGTTTGTAACCGTCTCAACGTTAGAATTAATACGAAGGACAGTAAAGGGGATTCTCCAGACAAATTTTCCTGTGTGATGGTTTTTTTTTTTTTATTTATTTACTCATAACTATGTTAAATATAAAATATTAATTAATAAGTTAATATAGAAAAAGAAAAAAGGGGAGGGAGTAAAAGAAAAAAATGAAAGAAAGGAGAAGGAAAGGAAAAAACACAGCCCCATACACTTATTTTTATTGGTTATTACTATTTTTGCTATTATTAGTATCATTATTATTATTATTATTATTATTATTATTAGTAGTAGTAGTAGTAGTAGTAGTAGTAGTATAGCTATTATTGTTATTACTATCAATAGTATTGCTATTATTGTTGTTGTTGTTGTTGTTACTGCTATTATAATTTCTGCCAATGTTAGTGTTACTATTATTACTGTTGATTTTATTTTGATTATTATTGTTATTATTTGTAGTGGTGGCGGTGTTAGTCGTAATAGTGGTGGTGGAGGAGAATGTCGGGAGTGGGTATTAAACCTTGATTGGTCATCCTCCTACGGATGATGTCTAAATAAATCTATCGGTGGGGGTGCAACCTAAAAATTCACCAACGCTATACATGGGAGAATGTCAAATCAAAATATTGAGGAAAACGACTTGAATGAAGCTGGAGCATCTTGCGAAGGCCTCACGTCCAGCTGTTCTCCCACCAGTAAGCAGGGTGGGTCCTGTCGTCATCATACATCTTAACAGGCGTGTGTATAAAGCGCCATACACTGTTGCGAATCGTCTTGGCTTAATAGAGAAGAAAAAGAGAGAAATATAGGTTAGAAGGCCATACTGGCAGAGGTGGTTTAAGGAAAGTATTAAACGGTGGCGGAATTACATTGGTAGAATCGAAGAAATAAGAAAAGGAGTAAAACTAGGACAAAAGCAAAGGAAGAGCCTGAAAGAAGATATAGATTTCTGGAAAAGGGGGCAATAACTGTTCTAACAATATTGAAAGAGAAGATCCACACTCGTGGTATGAAAATTAGAAACTTTGTTGGAAAATAACTAGCAGGTTGGGAAAGTTCAGAGTAAGGCTATCAGGAATGCCGCAGATGGAGAACGTTGAGATAATGATGATGACGTGAAGGCTAGCATACAAAGGATAATTAACTAGAATGCATCTCTTTCAGATGGAGTGATGAGCTTCTGATTCAAACAGTTTCAATTCCTTTGTTCATCTATAGCTGCTGCCTTGCAAAGGGTCCTAGAGTCGAGAGATGTCCTTCATTGGCTTCATGCAAGGACGACACGTATATGGAAGTATCCTGCAAAGGGAAGAGCTTCCAGCAATTACAGACCGATAGCATCTCTAGCACTAATTTGGAAGCGTTTAACCGAAGTATTTGCAGAAAAAAAGTTAATGGACCTCTTTTAAGTAATTATCTTCTATCTGCTGAACAGAAAGGATGCCGGAAAGGTTCGAGGGTACCACTGATCAACTAATGATTGATAAGGCAGGAATGTATGATGCAATGAGGAAGAAGATGAATTTGGTTGTAGCATGGATCGATTATACAAAGACTTCCGACATGGTTCCTCATTCATCGACCCGGGAAACATCCGATGATGAAGGCTACTGGGAATGTGATAGGGCTTTTGGAGGCAAGTATGGCTAAATGGAAAACAACGATGGCATCAAAATGAGAGGCGCTGGGACTGTTTGGCATTAAACGTGGAATATTCTAAGGAGATTCGTTATCTGCTCTTTTTTTAATAGTAATGATGCCACCGCACACCCTTTTGAAGAGACAAAAGCTGGGGTATAACTTTGGCAGACCCCTTGGCAATCTACTGTTTATGGATGATTTGAAGATATTCAGTAGAAATGAGGAGAAAATGGACAGACTGTTAGAGCTCGTCGGAACATACTCAGAAGACGATCGGACGGGGTTTGGTATTAGTAAATGTGCGGTGCTCGTGATGAAAAGAAGAGTAAAGGCTCATTTGAATGTATTAGTGCTGTCAATTGGAACAAATTATCAAAGAAATAGAAGATACAGGATATAAGTATTTCAGAGTCCTTGAGGGTTTAGTCATCATGAACAAAGAGATGAAATAAAAGGTCAGAAAGGAGTATCTTAGAAGAGTGAAACTAATTGTAAAGTCGAAATTGTATGGAACAGACATAATGAAAGCGGTCAATGCATGGAAGTGTCAGTGGGATGCAGTTCGAGAATTTTAGACTAGTTTGACAAGGAGTTGCATGCCATGGATATCAAAACAAGAAAAGTGTTAGCAGTGTTTGGTATATTCCACATTAGAAGTAGCGTAGCGAGGTTGTATCAAAAGAAGAAAGACAGTGGTAGAGATGGAAAAGTTTTAAAGATTGTGTGAGAAGAGATGTCCTTGAACGGAGATGTGGTTAGAGGTTAGGAGTGGATGCTCCTAATTTTGGCCAATGAAGTGAACGTATGTGATATCAAGGCTGAGTATGTGAAACGTATGGACAGAGAAAAGGGCAGAGGAACTGGTTAGTAAGAAAATGCACAGAAAGATCTTCCAAGATATAGCAGATGTAACTGATGAAAGTTAATCGCAATGGCTTAGAGCTGGGTATCTGGTTAAGAGTAATAAAGCTTTTGTATGTGCAGCACAAGTGTAAGCATTAGGAACACGACTTTTCAAAGTAGGGGTTCTAGAAGACGAAGTTGCTGCCGAATGCCGGAGTTGTGGTAAGACCCCAGAGTCAATTGTACACCTTACAGCAGGGTGTAGTGAATTGCCCCAAAGAGAGTACCGCAAAAGACACAATCGCATGATGTTCCGGTTATATTGGTGTGTCTGTAAGAAGGTTGGCGTGAAGTGTGCTGGAAAGTGGGCTGAGTAGGTAGCTGATGAAGTGAGAACAAGTAGAAATGGCAATGCACAGGTATGGTGGTGAAAAAGTGTCATAATAACCAAGCAATTGGAATATAATCATCCGGATAATTTCTGTGGTCATCCTTGACAAGGTCTCAAAAAACTGGCAAATTGTATACTTCTCAGTACGCTGGAACAGGAACATGAGAGAGAAAGAGAACGAGAAGTGGAGCGATTATGCTGCATTGGCCTTGGAGATAAGGCGTATACACGGCGTTAAAACGCAAATAATCCCGGTCGCAGTTGTTACTCTGTGAGTAGTATTAAGTGATCTGGAAGGACATTTGAAAAAAATTACGAATCCCCTTTGTTTTAGGCAACATTCAGACCTCTGCTATTGTAGTTAGCACTAATATCCTGGGAAGACACTTGGTCTTTGAAGCTCCTGGTTTGAGCCGAGATTGAGAAAAGGCCTCTCGAAATGAACACATCTTTTTTAAAAGAATATGTAGATAAAAGAAATCAGACATTATTATTTTTATTATTATTATTATTATTATTATTATTATTATTATTATTATTATTATTATTATTACTACTATTATTATTATTATCATTATTATTATTATTATTATTGTTATTATTATTATTGGCTCACAAGGAGCTTTCACACAGGTTATCAGATATTCCCCTGAAAACAGCCGGTGGTGTTCCCTGGAAGCAGAGTGACAACAATATGTAGTTACCTTTTTTCTGCTAACACGTAATTCCGCAGAAGGATTAATATGGCTTATAAATATTAAAGTACAATAATCTTCACGGATAAAAACCTTCGAGCTGGATTCAAATTGATTCGATACACTAAAATGCAAACGCTTTGACTGATATGCTGGTCAGTTCTTGTACGACACCAGAAATTACAGAAAAAAACTAGAAAAGGCCATACGTATCAATATATATGGCGCTCCCCATTAAGGGGGTACCAAATTGGTCAATGGAAAAATTATTCCCAACAAGCATTTAGGTAAAAATGCATGTTTTTATTGTGGTAGACATTAAGCCACGAACAATAGTTTTTTACATACAGTATTTTTAACAAACGTTTTTTTTTTACATATAGTATTTTTAACAAACAAAGTTTCCTCATCAGCAAAGTATTGGGAAGGGATTTTAATATATGTAAAAGACACCATGAATAAAGCTAGCATTAAAAGTATAGGAAGATGTATCTGGAAAAAATTAAAATAAAGGTATGCATTTACTTGATCAGAAAATCAATATGGGTTAAAGATAGAAATAAAATATAATAAAATTATAAATCTGAATTTGGTTTAAATATAATATTATAATATTTCTAATAAAGTTCATAGACACACACACTCACACACATATATGTATATATAAATATATACATAGACATATATATACACATATATATATATACATATATATATACATACACACATACACAGATATATATAAAAATATATATCATTATGTACCTTTTCATTCTTCACCTTTTGAAATCAGTAACTAAGGTGAAAGTATTCATATGGATGTTTATTGTAGCTTTCCAACTTATAAATTAATAAATTTTCAAACAGAACACTAATGGAATATTTTATATCGGTTAGCATACGTTTGATTAAAACGCTAAATTTAAAACTGAAGAAAGAAAAGGGAAGATAATCTTATTTCTTTAAGTAAACAATTCAAGGGAGATAATTAGTGTTTAACTTAATCTATTAAGGACTAATAAATCAGGCAAATAATATATTATAATCAATTTTGAAATTATTGAATTTAATAGTTGATAATTTATTTATTTATTGGAATTAAAAATATATCATAGGTAAAGGTTAAGGATATATTTTAATAATATATAATAATTGTCAATATATCAGATCAATTAATAATAACAATAATATTGATGATCAAAATTTTTTATTAATAAGTATGCCAAGTTAGAGTAAAATTTTAATATTGAATATTAATAAGTAACATTTTTAATGATTTAAGGTGGTGTATATTTAATAAATTTAAACCAACGTTTATGACTGCATGCGAAAATAAGTTCTTCTCTTGCATTTAATAGGGTGGTTCTATTTTTTATATCTTCATATTTAAAATTTTTTAGGGTATCTTTCGTACACAGTGCGCAGAATTTTTCTCCTGGTTTGTATGCTTTGTAAGACCCTATTATTTGCCATTTAAAATTGAAAGAAATATTATATATATATATATATATGTATGTGTGTGTATAAATATATATATATATATATGTATATATATATATATGTGTGTGTATGTATATAAATATATATATATGTGTGTGTATGTGTGTCTATGAACTGTATTAGAAATATTATAATATTATATTTAAACCAAATTCAGATTTATAATTTTATTATATTTCATTTCTATCTTAAACCCATATTAATTTTCTTATCAAGTAAATGCATACCTTTATTTTAATTTTTCCAGCTACATCTGCCTATACTTTTAATGCTAGCTTTATTTATGGTGTATTTTACATATATTAAAACCCTTCCCAATACTTAGCTGATGAGGAAACTTTGATTTTTTTAAATACTATATGTAAAATCTATTGTCCGTGGCTTAATGTTTACCACAATAAAAACATTAAATTGCATGATATGTAAAAACTATTGTCCGTGGCTTAATGTCTACCACAATAAAAAACATTGTTTTCCGTGATTTTGTTGTTGTTCCTTCTTGTGAAACGGATTTTTAATTTAATTCTAATTTGAATTTTAAATTATCAATCACATTACTGAATATATATATATGTATATATATATATATATATATATATATATATATATTTATATATATATATATACAAATAAGAAACATAAAAAGAAAAACACGCGCTATACGATAAAACGATCTTTCGTTTTTTTTTGTGTGTTAGAGTCCAAATTGATTCTTCTTCAGTTGCATACAATTGTTAAAAAGTGACCCTCTTCATTATAAGTATTAATCGTCATAAAAGCTGAATAGACGAAACGATTATGTTCAGTAAAAGACGACAGAAGGTTACTCGTAATTCAAGTGCGGAATGTACTATCTCGAACATTCGTAAAACACTCTTCAATTTCACTCAATTGTTTTATTGCGAAAAACATGGACACGGGTAAACTAGGTTAAATTGTAAGACAACAACTGACAGAACAAACCAACTTCACATATGAACATTTTCGGATTACAAATCAACTGTTCTCTATTAATGTTTTCCTCGTAAATATATATATATATATATATATATATATATATATATATCCATATACATATATATTTATATGCATATATATATATGTATATATGTATATATATATATATATATATATACTAGCAAAAATATCGTCGTTGACTGGGTTCATAAACAACCTACAGAAAATGTACTCTGATTTTTGAAAGTATGATAGGTTATGAAAAGGAAAGGCAGTAAAGAGATAGCTTCGAATTTGGTGGTATCAAAACCAAAGCAAAATATGATGAAAGTAAAAATAAAATAGATAAACCTCATAATTTATTATACCATACCTGTTCACACTGAAACACTTATCATAATATTCTGTGTATCTATATCAAAAAACCTAGTTAAACTTTGTGATATATTTCCATTCTATGGAGGTCAGGCCCGAACGAACACCCCATAATTTTATTCTACCATATTTCCTCAAACTGAAATATAATTATCAAAGTATAATTACGCAGATAGATATGAAATGTCTTTATTAAAGTTAGTGCCTATTTCCATTCTATAGAGTCCAGGCGCAAACGCAGACGCCACAATTTTATTATACCATCCCTATTTAATATAAAACATATATATCAAAGTATCCCTATGTACATCTATATCAAAAACACTTGTAAACGTTTTAATTTAATTTTTAAATTTGTTATTTCCATAATTTTCAGACCAGTCGCGAACGCAGACCCCACAAACATATCCATTCCTGTGTCTCTATAGATCTACCATTATATATAATCAGTTTTAAAAAAAAAGTCAACCATATAGGAGCCTATTCGTGGCCAGACACACACACACACACACACACGCACACACACAGACATTCAGCTTTATATATATATATATATATATATATGTATATATATATATATATATATTCAGGTTTGAGATGTTCAAAAGTCAGGACTAATGAATGAATGTTTTTTATTTGAGGGTAAACAGTTATATATGGTCGCTACAAACAGACATCTGTTGCAATCAATTAGACTTCGTCAGGCAAATCTGAACCCATGACGCCACAAAAATAAAATTGTTTTTTTCTGACGTCGATGTGTGTGTATATGTGTATTATATATATATATATATATATATATATATATATATATATATACATATATATATACATATATATATATGAGTCTGTATGTGTGTGTACGAGATGTCTTAAATAAGTTTGCAAACTTTTTTACGAGAATTCAGTTTTCTATTGAAATATAAATATAGAATTTTTTATGATTTATTTTATGATTTCAGGTTCAAGTGAACAACTACAGCAGGAAATGGAATACACCATATTAAATCCTTATATTCACACCTGCTGAATTTCGAAAATGCAATCTGGGCATGAGGAAACTTTAGAAGATTTATATACAATAAAATTTTGGTTGTAAACATAGAAAAATGCCACAGTTACGTGGAATGCTTTTGGCTGCTTTTGGATCATCTTCCATTTAGCTATGAATTTCCAATTAATCTTCTCAGAGGAAATGAATATATATATAAATATACATATATATATATATATATAGATATATACATATATATATTTCTATAGAAATATATTTTTCCTATAATATATAAATCTTTATATACGATGCTCTATGTGAATATAGAGCAATATATAGAATAAATAAAAACAAAATATTCCAAAATACGTGATGTTGACAATTTTATATTTTATTGATATACACCAATTGATCCTGACAGTTCTTGACAATTAAGTGATTGATTTTGCGTTACGAAACAGAAACTGTCAAGAACTGTAAAGATCAATTGATGTAAAGGAATAAAATATGAAATTTGTCAACATCATATATTTTGGAATATAAATTTTTGTCATTGGTTCCATATATATATATATATGTGTGTGTATATATATATATATATATATATATCTTACCGTGATATATATGTATATATATACACATACATGTATATATACATATATATATATATATATATATATATATATATATCTTACCGTGATATATATGTGTATATATATATATATATCTTACCGTGATATATATATATATGTATATATATATACATATATATATATACATATATATATATATATATATATATATATATATATATAGCTTAGTGAGTTAGAAAAAGATAGTAAGTTCAATTCTGTAAGAGAAGACTTATCGAGATAATATAAAGCATTTCGAAATGCCCAACTAAATGTGCATACCCGTATTGAATAAATAAACCATTCTCTATTTACAAATATGTGACTTCATATTCCATTCTTATTGTTTTCATATATATATATATATATATATATATATATATATATATATATATATATATATATATATATATTGTTCATTCATTTTTATAGATAATAACGTGGGGACAAAATAAGATAAACTGGAGTTACGGGTCTGCCAAAACGCGTCAACGATGCGTTGTACACTAAAAACTGTCTATTGTACTTAATATAAGTTTAATTGACATTTTGCGGGGAGAATTGCGATATTTAGCCTCTTACTTCGGGACTGTGAGAAAAAGAAAAAGATAAAAGTATCATCAACGAAATTTAATTCGTATTTTTATTCATTTATAAAGATGAATTCAAGTATAGCTTTGATTAAGCATTTAAAGAAGAGAGATTAATAAATAATTATAAACAGCTAAAAGAAAATATTCATGTTTCTATTTTAACAAAGACGGTACAATAATATTTTGCGGGCTCTGTTCACGTCGGGCGTCTATAGAATTAAATTTTTCATAAACTCATTTTAAGCACGGCTGCAATATCCGAAGTGCGTTCCAAAATTAATACCTCCTAATTTATCCCGCCTGAATGAATAATACGGGGTTGGTAATTACATTGATGATTGAAATCATGCACTCATTAGCTGAAAACTACATGTCTCTGCTGCAGATATTGACAGTGTGAAACTGTACAAATGCAACCCTTCTTAGGACGACGTCAAAAGTGTAAGGGCGTCAATGAATTTCTAGTAAAGTGAATTCAGAATAATAATGATAATGTAGACAAATCGATTCTAGGGCATAAAAACTGGCTCCTTTTTGTCATACTTCGTTCGTTATTTTAGATTTTGAAAGTTGAAAAATGGGAGAATTTAATTTTTGAACGACTCTCGTATGCCAAAACCCAATATAGACGCACACGAATATCGATCGTTCATCGCTGGCAAAACTGTAGTGTAAATATCGGTTACTATGTAGAAACTGCATTCTGGAGCACCGAGATGCCCTGGTTTAATTATACAACTATCGGCTTCGTATCACTTCAAAGGTTTAGATTACAAAACAGGATACACATGTGGAACTTAAACACGTACTACTTATATGTGTTTATTGTTTTAGCATAAATACAACGAGCTCAATAACAAGTACTACAATAACCAAATATTATGTATTGGTATTAAATACTAGCTGATCAGTATCCGGCCCTTGTTTGTTTAAAGAAAATTAACTCAGGTAATATGATTCCCAAACTTAAAATAGTTAACTAATTTATGGAATAAATGATAAGACTAGATAAAACCCAGGACCCACACTTTCAACGAAGACTCTCACTAGGAGGTAGCGTATAAATCAGGGTTCTACTTTCCAACTTCTCAGAGGTTTAAATCGAATTACGAAGTACACATCTGATCGGTTGTTCTTGGCTGAAAATTTCCTCAGAACTGTCCGTACATCGAAATCAGGTGCGCTGATCTACTTCTCAGCTAACTAATATGGTGAGTCTTCAATCCAAGATAAATAATCAAATTCTACTTAATTTCTAGCAAAAAAGCGATAACTGTGTTACCTCAGTCACCACGTTAAATTCATTGATGTAATGGAATGAACTAAAATCCCTTAATAGATGACATGAATCCTCTTGCGTGACTGGGAGAGAAGGAAAAAGGACAAGAAAGAGAATAAGACATGATATGGAGTACGTCTTATGTAACCTGTATTTCCTTGTAAATATACCTCTTTTTTCTTTCACCGATAACCCGTGTGTCTTGCTGTATTCTTTTTTTAAAGTAAGGATATAGCAAATGGCGACATGATTCGAACTTACAAAAAAGGAACTTTAAACCAAATGAAGAGAAGAAAATACGGCGGCAAAAACACGTGTAGGCTATGTTTCAGTGTCAATTTCATGGGTGTTGAAAAAACGTTGTCTACAAAAGAATTCGTGTTGTTCTTGTGATTAAAAAAACTATTCGGTGAATTTATTGAATTCTTTGTGCAAGTACTCTAAATCTTTTGTTTTATTACTGTGTTTTAAAAGAAATTCTTCAACATGAAACAATTAGCCGAGATTACAAAAACGATACAATTAGCACTGGAATATCAGCAAAGTCAGATGGATTTTTTACAAAAAGAACAGTTAAAACAAAATGACGCATTAAAAATAATATTAATTCAACAAGAAGAAAAAAAGGATTGCCGGTCTACTCCGGAAGGAATTACAAATTCGTTGACAAAATTTTTATATGAACTAACTAATGCCTTAACGTTTCCAGCATATAATCGTAGATACGAAAATATGTTTTCCCAAACAATGTCAGGCCTGGTCAGATGAAGAAAAAATATTTCACTGTGGCAAAACCTGTGTTCCCATGAAAATACCAAGTATAACAGTTTTATACTTTCAGGGAAACCCGAAGATATTGCTTTTAAAGAGACTATAGAAAGGTTATCGAACATTTTCGGAGAAAGAGATAGTTTTTTAGTTATGGGTGTTTTAATATTTTTAAACTAGATGATGACTTTATATCCTATGTCGGGAGAGTAAATGCCCAATGCGAGGTATTTAAGTTGAAAGACCTAAAAGAGAACATGTTCAAATGTTTGATATTTGTGCAAGGATTACAATCTTCGATGGATAAAGAGACTCGTTCTAGGATAGTATCCATTATTAACCAAGACATAGAAATAACCTTACAGAAAGGTACTGAGGAATGGCAGAAACTGTTAAATTAAAAACAGGATAATACTAGTATCGAAGAGAAAAATGTTGACAAAATACAAAGGGTAAAGCAAGGTGACCACTATATAAAAAATACTGTAAGACGTGTGGAGGAATGAATCACTTCACAAAAGGGTGCTGCTTCAAAAGGAAAATATGCCAAAAGTGCGGGCGTAAAGGACACAAGTCAACAGTATGCAAAAAGGAGAAATACTGTAAGCCTGAAATAACGATCATTGGTTATAAAAAAGAGTCTATGTATGATAAAAAAGGGAAATATATTGAAGTTAGATTGACTGGCCGGAAAGTAAACTGTCTTTTGGATACTGGAAGTGACATATCCTTAATTGATGAAACAACATGGAAGAAAATTGGTTCTCCAAAGCTGCAAAACAAAGAAAATTGCCAGAGGTATGTCTGTAAATAGAGTAAAATTTAGGGGTGAATTGTATACTAATATGACCCTGAATGAAAATACATTAAAAAGTAAAATGTGTGTGATACCTGGAAAAAAGTCTAATCTATTCGGTATAGATGTGATGATACTTTTCAATTTATGGGAGAAACCAATAAATTCATTTTGCAAAAGAGTAAATGTGACAGGATCTGATAGTCCCAAATTGTCAGGAAGATTTGTTGGGGATTTGAAGAAGGATTTTAAAAATGTATTTTCTGAAGGTCTGGGTTGCTGCACCAAAACGGAAGTGAAATTTGAACTGAAAGATTAAGCAGAACCCAAAAGAAAGGTTCCGTATTCGGCATTAGAAACAATCGAGAAAGAATTAAATAGACTCAAATAAATCGGAGAAATAAAAAGGTGGACTACTCTGAATGGGCATCACCCACAGTTTATGTGAAAAAAAAATCAGGGTATTTAGAGATTTTAAGACGGGACTTTATGATTCCTTAAAGGATCATAACTATCCACTCCCTACCCCTGATGAAATATTTTCTAAGTTAAATGGAGGAAGAATTTTCACAAAAATTGATTTGTCAGAAGCGTATTTGCAGGTTAAATTCCACGAAGATTGTTCTAAATATCTGACAATGAATACTCATAAAGGATTATTTCCCTAAATACCTGGCAATGAATACTCATAAAGGAGTATTTCCCCTAAAATGATTGCCGTTTGGATTGACATTAGCACCAATTTTATTTCACCAAATTATGGATGCCATGCTAACAGGCTTGGATTTTACTATGACTTATTTAGATGACATTTTGATAAGAAGCAAAAACGTTGAAGAACATAAAAAACAATATATCCCAAATATGCATGAACTAAGTGTACCATTAAATGAATTATTGAAGAAGAATAAAACCTGCTCTGGACAAAACAATGTGAGGAAGCATTCCAAAAAAATAAAAGATGTTTGTTATCGGATCTAGCGTCAGCACATTACGATCCGAAAAAGGATTTAATCGTACCGGCAGATGCGAGCGAATACGGTTTAGGAGCGGTGCTTCTACACAGAATGTAAGATGGATCTACTAAACCAATTTCTCACGCCTCGAGGTTTTATTACCCGTTGAAAGAAAGTAATGTTAGATCGAAAAAGAGGGTTTGGGTATTGCGTATGCCGTGAGAAAGTTTCTTAGATTCATTCATGAAAGAGCTTTTGTCTTGAAAACGGACCATAAACCATTATTATCGATTTTTGGTTCGAAAAAAAGTGATTCCTAATCATACGGCAAATAGATTACAGAGATGGAGTATTATTTTTCTCAATTTAGATTTCAAAATGAAACACCTAACATCTAGCTAAATTGCACATTGCAGATTGTTTGTCAAGATTAATCCCCAGTAAAACTGAATTTGAAGAAACTGTCATAGCAGCACTAAAAGAAGAAAAGTAACTAACAGATATATCAATAAATACTGTTAGGGAACTTCCTGTTACACTTGAGGAAATAAAAAAGCAGCGAAAACAGATAAATATATTAATAAAATAAAAAAAACAAGTGGGGCAAGACGAAAAGAATAGAAAAGGATTAAAAGTGTTTCCATTTTCTATGTGTGATGAAACTCTGATGTATGCAGACAGAGTGGTAATACCGCAAGTATTACAAAAGAAAAGAAATTCGACATGGGACATCCTGTTATCTCCAGAATTAATGTCCTAATGAGAGGAGTCACGTACTGGGCTGGAATGGATCAGGACATTGAGAAAATGGTGAAATTATATAGAGTTTGCCAACTAACCGCAATATACGGACGCAACCCTGGCCTAAAACAGATGTACCGTAGACACGCATCCATATCGATTACGCAGGACCTCTGAAGGGGTATTATTTCCGAGTAATCGTAGATAGTATGTCAAAATGGCCAGAAATGTTTAAATGCAAACACCCTACAGCGGCAAACACAATAAAAGCGCTGACCGAGGTATTTAGTCAGTTCGGAGTTCCAAAAAACAATTGTTAGTGATAATGGCACTATGTTCACCGGTCAAGAATCCAAGCACAACTGTGAGGCACTCGCCATTGAACACATTACAACACCAACTTTTAATCCTCGATCAAACGGACAAGCGGAAAGATTTGTCGATACTTTTAAATTGGCATTAAAAAAGAAAATAACATCGATACAGAAGAAAAAAACATTCAAAAATTCTTAGCAATATATAGGATAACACCACATTAGTATACAAATGCTAAATTATCCCCATGAAAGTATGTTTGCCAGGAAGGTACGCTTGGTGTTCGACCGGTTAATCCCAAGATAAAGAGTAAAAAAAGTATCAAGGATAATGTAAGGTACAAGACTTACAATGACGGAGATAAAGTTTTCTTCAAAAATTACCGGACAGAAGAATTTTTGTGAAGAAGGCATAATATCAAGAAGAATTGGGAGAATGGTTTAAATTATAAAAGGGCAGATTTTTTCCACAAGAAAACATAGTAACCAACTGAGACCCCGATACATAAAAACGGTCAGAAACCAAGAGTTACCAATGGAAGTGCTATATGATAATTTCAATATACAGCCTCCAAACAAGGAAGTACCTCAGAAATCCAGTCACTCTCCAAAAGTAAAAAATCGGCAAACACAAATGGTGAGGATAAGTAAAAGGAAAAGGACGAATTTTTTGGACAAAGTTTAAAAAGGAAAAAATGGTAGAAGCAAAATTTTAAGGAAGAAGTTAGCTTGGGAGGAAGGTGATGTAATGGAATAACCTAACATCCCTTCATAGATGAAATGAACTATAAGTATATTGCCCCACTTACGTTACTGAGAGAGAAGGATAAAAGACAGGAAGAGAATAAGACAAGATGTCGAGTAACTCTTATGTCACCTGTATGCCCTTGTAAATACACACGTTTGTGTGTCACCCATAACGCCGTGTTTCTTGCTGTATTCTTATTTAAAGTAAGGATATAACACTCATATACCATTTACTTTGAATGGACATAATAAGCGTTAACTCTTTTGATGAAAAATAGATAATGTTATCCTTTTCTTAGTATCTCGTGGCAAATTTTAACTGGTAAAACTGGCTCATAACGGATGTCTTATATTTTCAATCGACATGCTTGTTTATCTATGTGTTCCCCGTAAAGGATTATTTATGAGTTTTTGTGTATAAAGGGCGTTTCAGTTTTAGACGTTTGCATTTATTTCTTTTAGATTACATGATTTTGACGTCATAATATATGCGTGTTCTCTTATCAATTATGTGGATGAACGTGGCAAGTGCTGATTGAAGTGTAAAAAAGACATCTTGCTTCACGGAAATGTTTAAAAGGCATACGTGGTCTTTAGTGAATGTAAACTACTAATTTAGTCTAATTAAGATGTATTTTTAAATAATTAATAAATAAGGAGAGAATAATTATTGATTTCTTATTTAATGCTTCAACTGACCTCAGGATCTGTATTGTTTCGTTGTGAATGATTGGATTCTTATTGTCTATTAACAATTACTCTTAGTTCGAGACTGTATTTTAGATTTCGACCACCGCCGTGTTAATCAATTAATTATTCATGTGCCTAATTGCATTCGTTTAGTAACCCTGAATGGGGGATATTAATGTAGAATGAATACATGATACATTCTAAAACATACAAAACTTGTGAATATGACAGTTAACTAAT
Source organism: Euprymna scolopes (assembly GCF_053919585.1). Lineage (NCBI taxonomy): Eukaryota > Metazoa > Mollusca > Cephalopoda > Sepiida > Sepiolidae > Euprymna > Euprymna scolopes. The sequence continues at coordinate 139,196,408 of NC_136494.1, read as the reverse complement.
CTTATACATGAATTACATATTAACATTTTTAAAAATATATGAAAAATAATAATAAAATGTTCAACTCTTATCAAATATAGATTAAAATACAAAATATTTTGGTAAATTTCTCTATACTTACATGATTTCACATCTATCAGATCCACCCACAAGATAGTATAAAAACTAAAAACGAAAGTAAAATAATATATGAAATTATAAAATTCGTTTTACATTACCTATGCGCCTCCTATTCACATTGGTCTGATTTTGTCATCGCACAACAGTTTTCTGTAATAAGAAAATTGACAGAAGCAATAAAAAGACAAAGAATAAACACTTAAAATAAAGGGGGATTCATTTTAGTGAATATGCAACGATAACGTACAAAAGGGTCGCGAATTGAATTATTTTCAGCTTAGAATTCGTCGACTATTAGATATTAATCAGATATATTTAATGGCCATTAAAGTAAATTATACAACGGTGTGCCTTCATTGTATGGCGGCCATTAGATTAATCACTTAACGAAAATCAATTATACCCGATTGATAGAAACTGGTCAAACATTATCCTGGAATACGTTTTATCTAAGAGAATATAGATTTTACAGTGGATGTTCCTTTGTCTTATATTGACAGGGCAAAGCTTACAAGCGTTTGTTTTGTTCTCCATAAACTAGCAAAGTGTGAACATCAACTTTTTATTATAACGATCTTACTCCTGCGCTGGCTTCTTATGTTTTTCATAAATATTATATTATTAAACTTTTGTCACATTTGGGCTGGTGAATCTGCTGCTAGTCTCTCGCTCCTAGACAAGGTTCAAAAGAGAGTCGCCAATCTGATAGGTCCTGAACTGGCATCCAAGCTTCAACCTCTATCCTATGGACGAAACGTTGCATCCTTCTGCTTGTTCTACAAGTATTTTAATGGTGAATGCTCTGACGAACTGCAGACACCCTCGACAAACCCGACAGGCAGCTAAATCCCGTCCCCACACAGTAGAGATCCCTAGATGTAAAAGATCTTTCTACTCCAGTAGTTTCTTCCCCAGAACCGCTAGACTCTGAAATTCCATTCCAGGTCCCTGCTTCCCTAACTGTACTGACATGCTGAAGTTCATGTGTAACGTGAACCGACATCTTACTGCCAAAATTCCAACATAGTACCCCAGTAGTTGCTGCCCCTGATAGTGCCCCCCTACACCAAAGTGGCAATGTGCCTTTTTTGGGGTGAAATGTAATAAATAAAAAAAATTATCCAGTCAATTTTATTTTTTAACGAAGCAAATGACTCTTAATTTACCTAAATACTAGTTTTAAGTCTGTGTGTTTATACTAATGTGAAAACACATTTATCTTTATATTTCTTGAAATAATAAGAGTTCACTTTTTTCATTCATTATTCATGGACATTTTGAACTAATTGTTAGAGACACAAGCGAACTTAAAAACTTAATTTTATTTTGTTTTGCATTGTAACCTTTTACTTTGCGTCTATATGGGGTCAATAAACAACATCAGAAATATAGCAATTTCGAAGAATCCACATGATTAGTAAAACTTAAAGAAACTTGTTATAAAAAGTAGCTACAATAAATTCACGATTGGATAGAGAGATTATATTAATGTATAATAAATATATTAACTCCACTAAAAATATTTATTTATATATTATATTTCGTGATACATATCCGTATTAAATGTTGTAAAATGTCGTGCTTGATTGTTTCTTAGTGTATCTTTGGAAACACATTTTGTATGATTTTTTTGGTTTTTACATAAACAATTGTACGGTGTTACAAATATATTACAGCACATGCACTTATTACGTTTTATTATTAATAATAATCTTAAATGAAATGTTTTAAATTGGCATTGAAAAAGTCTGCGGAAGCAAACATTAGAGATCAAAGGAAACATAGAAACATTGTCACCAATTTTATACAAATAAGCATGCGTATCATTTAATAATGGTAAATATCTAACTTTTTGTGTTTTATTAGTTTTTATTCTGCGGTTACAGTTCTGCGTTTCTAAATCAGTCATAAGATATTTTTTCATACACGTATGTGTATTGGCGAAATTATTAAAAATGTGCAACGGTTTTGGTGAAAGTTCATATATGCAACTACTGTTAAAATATGGATATTTTGTACTTGTTAAAAAAATAAATGATAAGATGAATAACATCGTGTAATTTGGAATATGGCTGTTTTGTCATCTATTTGTATATGCTCTATAGTTATACTTGACATACATCTAGCTTCATAAATACCAGGATAAAAGATGAAATATAATCCAAAACGCATATTTTCACTATGTGTACATTTATATATATATATATATATATATATATATATATATATATATATATATACATACACACATACATACATATAGAATTGACCATATTTATAAGATGTTTAATCGATTAAATGCATGTAAAATATAGTAAAAGAACGATATAAATGAATATAATTTTCCCTTCTTTATTTTATCTGCATTTTAATCGAATAAGCATCTCCTAAATATTGCCCACTTTTTAGATGGTCACTAAAATATTTGCCACTGCAATAAACACACACACACACACACATATATATATATACATATATATATATATATATATATTTATGTATATACAAGTTAGAAAAGCATTTCATCCAAGGCATAAAAATTGTTAAACAAAATTGTTTTACTATATGCTTTAAAAGTCATCGAAAATGTTATATGTATATTATTTATTGCTAGATGGAAGATAATTTTTTTAAATTGCAGCAAAATGTGCATTACATAAAATAAATTCAAGGTATTTTTTATTCAATTTAAATTAATTGTTTTTTTACCTTACTTTGTAAAATTTATAAAAGCGCACTTTGAAAATAAATGAACTTCAAATTGAATTGTGTACCTTTATTTTCAAAGCCTGTAGTAAACACATTTTGTTTAACATATTCATGCTATGGATTAAATGCTTTTCTAACTTGTAACTCATCTTTTTAAGATTATATTTTGAAACGTTCCTTCTCCCTAATTCAGTTTGTATTTCTCCTCACACCTCAACTCATTTTTGCAATCCCTCTTTGTATTATAACAGGTCTGAATATTCTCTCGGTTTCAGTTTGTATTTCTGCTCAAACCACACCTCATTTTTTTACAACCCCTCTTTGTAATACAGGTCTGAATAATGAGAAAAGCTGAATAATTTTTACAAAAACTTTTAAATAACTTTTTTAGATTAACATTTTTAAACTCCTTTCAGAAGAGAACATCTTTAAAATGTAATAAAGAACATATTTCATATAGGTTTCATTAGCAAGTATTCAGTACATAACGAGAAAAATAGAGATGAAAATTTCAAATGGATTGTATAACTGGTTACGGTCAATAGTTGTCCTCGCCAGCGAAAGTCTTTGTTAATGGTATTCTATTATTATTATTATTATTTAAAACATTTTGTGGCATTCTCTTTCACGCGAGGACTAATATGTGTGTATGTGTGTGTGTATGAGTTTGTTTGAGTCTGCGGAATGACTTCTACAGAATTTACCTGTCAATATTTGGTCTACAGACCTGAGACTTGATGTACAGCACATTTGGACCGGATGAACTAATTCAGTTTGTCGACGTTTACAAAAAATGGAACTTTGAGAGTGTAAGTCGACTGAAGATGCTTCTGTACGCATGCGAAAATATACAATCTTATTTTATAAAAGTATGTACGCGTATGATTTAGGCCAGGCCGTATCGACGAAGGCTGGGGCGCTAAATGTTTAAGTTATTCTTCTAGCTGATGGCGCCATTTCTTGTTACCTTTGGAAATCACGACTATGAATTGCGTGCAAAATAATTATCGATAGAGTATTGAATCTACATAAAGATATTCAATCTTTGCTAAAATTAAAATATGATATTGAAGCGTATTTTAAGACCTTGAAATCCCAGGCCGCTTACTAGTCTGTATATATTTATATTTATCTATCTTTTTATTTCTCTCGATCCCTCCCCATTCACTTCATATATATATATATATATATATATATATATATATATATATATATATATATACATTCAGTTGTTAAAATTTCAGCTTTTCACAGTTGTTATTATTTTTCAGGTAAAAAAATTATCACCTACTTAATTGTCATGCTGAAATAAGGACAAATCCCAACGCACCTTTGATGAAAACATCGTTACCTGCTCATATGCATGTTGAAATTAGGACGAATTCAAAAGTATTTCAGGTGAAATACCTGATTATATGTCATGTAGTAACAAGTAAAATCATATAGTGTTTATGTTGTTTAAGGAGTTTTTACATTTTTGCATTCCAGGTGAAAATATTATTACCTAATTTAATGTGACGTTGAAAATATTAAAATTCCAACGCAATCAAACGATAACATACTTACATGTTAATTATAAATTAATACAACTCCCAACGAATTTCAAATGAAAACATTCGTATCTGCTTCAATGTCATGTCAAAATAAATAAAATAACGGGGCGTTCTTGTTCATTTGGCATATATATATATATATATATATATATATATATATATATATATATATATATATATATATATATATATATTTAAAAAAGGGAGTAGTCACCAACAATGTGTATTTTTTAACATTATTTTATTATTCCGTGTCTTGGTTTTTCATTGAGAATTATGTTTGGATCATTGTAATAATGTTTTTAAGTCATTGAAATCGTTTTTACGCGCGTTTCAGACGTTCTGTGAAGCGTCCTCGTCAGAAATTATTTTCAAATGTGTTGGAGATGTCGAAATGGCAATTTTCGTAGGTAATTTACAGTTTTTCCAAGAGGTGGAGGCTTGTAAGTGTTTATTATTCATTGGCATACTCAATTTTTATTACTCTTTTATTGGGCTAGTCGATGGAGGCCGCTGACCTAGTTGTAGTCGCCCTTTCTTTCTGCTAATGTTTTTTCTGAAAAGTCCAGATGTCATCCATGAGCTACAGGAAGCAATCAACGACAAGCTATCTGCCCCCCTTACGATCTCGACCACTATTGAAGATCAGTGGAAACACCTCAGAGACTCCACCTACTCCATCGCTCTCGAAATCATTGTACCCAAGAAAAAGAAGCACCAGGACTTGTTTGTTGAAAATGACTCTGAGATTCAACCCCTCCTGGAGGAGAAACGCCAACTCCTCCGTGCACATCAGAGTGACGATAAGTGCTTCGCAAAGAAAGCTACCTTCATCAACATCCCCAGCAAGGTGCAGGCCAGACTCCGCTCCATGCAGGATGCCTGGCTCAGCGCCAAAGCAGATGAGATCCAGGAGCATGCCGATAGCCATGATATGAGGAAGTTTTTTTACGATGCGCTGAGGGCTGTCTACGGTCCTCAGTCCTCTAGCTCCTCCCCCTGCTTAGCTCCGAGGGTACAACTCCCTTGAATGACAAAAAACAGATCCTTGATAGATGGGCAGAGCACTTTAACAGTGTGCTAAACCGGCCATCTTTCATCAACGATGAAGCCATCGACCGACTACGCCAGGAGCCTATCAATGAGGAGCTCGACATCCCACCCTCGTCAGAGGAAGTAAACAAAGCCATCAAGCAACTTTCCTCGTGGAAGGCCCCTGGCCCCGACTCAATTCCAGCGGAAGTATACAAATTTGGTGGACCTACACTGCTTGTAAGACTGACAGAACTCTTCTAATCCATGTAGGAGAGTGAAGAACTACCCCAAGAGTTTCGTGATGCTACTATTGTTCACATTTATAAACGCAAGGGAAATCGTCAGTCATGTGACAACCACCAGGGGATATCCCTTCTCTCCATCGCCGGGAAAATCCTGGTCCGCGTCCTTCTCAACCGCCTGCTTGTGCACCTTGAAGATGGTCGTCTTCCCGGGAGCCCGTGTGGCTTTCGAACGGGCAGTGGGACGATTGATATGATCTTTGCTGCACGCCAACTGTAGGATAGTGTGTCGAGCAGCACCGGGGCCTCTACACCACGTTCGTCGACCTGACCAAGGCCTTCGATAAAATCCAACCTTGATCTTTCTTCGGGGCCCGTGGCTCAGTGGATAAGGGCGTTTAATCTATACGGTTACATCTGTGCATTGTCTGGCGATAGTGGTTTCAATCCTACCCAAAGCAGGCCAGATGTTAGTTGGTCAAAACGTGGTGATCAACAACTACTGAAGGCAATAGTTACTGGAGATACAGTTACAAGACTAAGTTATTATTACATCGCGGTTAACAACATGGAAATGTCCAGGGGTGAATTGACAGAAACGCGATGAAACAAAACTATGAAGATGAGAATAACATTCCGCAAAAAATAAAAACACAAATTATTTCTTGTTTAATCATAGTCTTCTATAATAAAGCCCTACACAGGATTAACTATTTATCAACTAATGTAAAGGCTCTTAAGACCTTATAAGTTGTGACTCTCTAGTAATAAAAAATGATGAGAACATTCTCCTCCCAAAAGATGTTTCGTAATTGAATTCAATCTGTTTCAATTTCGCAATTATAGTATATTTTTATTGGTAGTAATATTATTATAGAAATGATTGTTTAATCTATTAATTATCAAAATCAGTTTATTCCAAGTAAAATGTTCGAGTTCTTTGAGTACCTGTAATAACTTATAGATTTAAATCTTAGTTTTATTTGTAGAGTCATCAGTGCAAATAGCTGCAAGCCACGAACGGTATTTCAGATCAGGATTCTGGTATATGTATAAAATGAAAAATGATAAATAAACAGTGTATTCACAGTTTAACAGACAGTGATACCTTAGTTCATTTGATTTTTTTATAAAATGATTAGTGTTTTGTTTAAGAAATATTTATATTATTACATTAAATAGGCCTAATGAAAACGTATTATTATGAAGTAATTTGGCTATGCATAACTGATATAAACTTGTCAGCAAGTGGCTAAAAACATGATACTTGCATTAATAATAGTATCGTTCCACACGCGCGCACACACACACAATATATATATATATATATATATATATATATATATATATATATATATATATATATATAAACACATGTTAACAAACAAAATGCACGTGGGTTATCAGTATTTCCTGAGCCGCTACATAAATTTTTATACTGCGCCATTTGATAAGGAAGTTAGACCCCTTGTTTGAGAGACAAACAATCGTTTCTACATATAATCGGCTTTTATATGCTCAGCGATTACATATATTTTATCTATAAAAGTAAGTCATTAATTGCATGGGGGTCATTGTATATTGCATTAGTCACTTAACGTATGTCAATATAATCGATTGAAAGTAATTGATCGAATTATATAATTGTAACATTTTTCATATAAACAAAAATCCGTATTCATAGCCTGGCTACATGCAAAATACACGTTAGCAATAGAAATTCGAGGTAAAGAGTTAAACTACAAAATCCAACAAATATTTTTTCAGAGTTTCTAATTTTTGTAAAAGTAGAAAGGACTGCATAAAATAAATAACGCGGCAAAAAACTACGGTATTACAAGTAATTATAGGAAAAGCACTATATGGAACCACTAATTATGATTGCTATGAAATATCGAACGAATTAAGAGAGCCATTAAGAGAGCCATCCATCACAATTGATGCCAGATGGGGATCAGAGCGTTGATGATGTAAGGATAGGAGTTTGGTTTTGGATGCAATAAAGGTAACCAGCCACATCTTCCCCCACTGAACCACGCGCTCGAGATAAGTGGAGAGAGAATCAGAGAGAACTTTGTCATTTACAGCCTTTGATGTGTTGCCGTAGATTGTCGTGTCATCAGCATAGATGTCAACGAATGATTTAAGTATGTGTTTAGGGAGGTCATGGATGTAGATCAGGAAGAGAGTTGGGTCCAGGATTGGCCACTGAGGGACTGCAGCATTTATATTGCAGGCCTCCGATTTTTGTCCATCTACCACTACTCTTATGAGCCTATCGGAGAGAAATGATTTAATGATTGAGAAAACATTTCCAGTTATACCGTAGCTGGAAATCTCATGCCATACCTTGCAGAGCGGAAACCATATTGTGTGTCACTAAGAAGGTTGTTCCTTCTAAGGTGGTTGACTATTTCTCTATTTAATATGGATTCCAGCAACTTACTCATAACACACAGGAGACTTATTGGTCTGTACTGAAAGGGAGATGACTTATCACCTGAATTCTTAAATACAGCGCAAACTGATGAGGTCTTCCAGGGAATCGGAAAGCACTTCTCCTTAAGGCAGCGCTTAAATAGTTTCGTAAGTATGGGAGCAAGTTCTGGTTGAAGCTTTTTTAACACTATAATTGGGATGCCGCCAGGGCCAGTTGCTTTACTGGAATCTAGGTTCTTGATTAGCTTGGCAACCTCATGCACGGATATTTGTATGTTACCTAGCTTGTTCTGTGTTATAAGAGGAAATATGGGGAGTTGATGGCCTTCGTCGCATAGGGTAGAATTAGCTGCAAAGTTCTTTGCAAATAGTTTGGCCTTGTCTGACGCTGACGAGATGACCTCTGGTCCATTTTTTTTGTTTTTTTTTATAACATTTTCACCCCAAACAAGGCACATTGCCACTTTGGTGTAGGGGGCTACTATCAGGGGAAACATCTACTGGGGTACTATGTAGGGATTAGGGCAGCGAGATGTTGGTTCACGTTGCACTTGAACTTATGCATGTCAGTACAGTTGGGGAAGCAGTGACCCGGAATGGAATTCCAAAGTCTAGCAGTTCTGGGGAAGAAACTACTGGAGTAGAAGGATCTTTTACATCTAGGGATCTCTACAGTGTGGGGGTGGGATTTTGCAGCTTGTCGGGTCTGTCGAGGGTGTTCACGTCATGGGGGCACAAGTGCTTGCAGTTCTTCAGAGCATTCACCATTATAATACTGGTAGAACAGGCAGAGGGATGCAACGTTTCGACGATGGGACAGAGGCTGAAGTTTTGATGCCAGTTTAGGGCCTATCAGATTTGCGACTCTCTTTTGAACCCTGTCAAGGAGCGAGAGACAAGTAGCCGATGCATCGGCCCAAATATGACAGCAATACTCCATACATGGGCGAATAGTGGCCTTATAGAGGTACAGGATACTTTCGGGTGTTAAAAGTTTTCTAGCACGGTAGAGAGAGCCCACCTTCCTTGCAGCGGCCCTGGCAATGCCCTCGATGTAACTGTTCCAACTCATGTTTCCAGTGAACGTTAGGCCAAGGAGCTTGAGAGACGTACTCTCAGATAAAGAGTCGTTGGCCATTGCTATAGGTGGTAGAGAAGGTTTCTTGTAATTATTGAATGAAACCAGTTTTGTCTTGGTGGCATTGAACGTTACCATCCATTTTTGTCCCCATTCCACTACTGATTGGAGGGCATCCTCTAGTGTTTCTGCCATTACTTTAGATATATGTTCGTTTGTTTTCCTGTCGTGCCTGCTATAGAGTGTGGTGTCATCAGCATATATCCCCATCTCAGAGGCAATCTTGTCGGGGAGGTCATTTATGAATATCAGGAACAGCAGAGGTCCCAGGATAGATCCTTGGGGCACTCCCGCATTTATATCATATTGTTTAGATGTACGACCGTCGAGGACAACCTGGATTTTTCTCTTATCTAAGAAGGATTTGATTACGTTAAGTATTCTACCAGTGATACCGTAAGATCTAATCTTCCTGAGGAGACCCTCATGCCATACCCTGTCAAAAGCCTTAGATATATCTAGAGCTACCGCTCTTCCCTCTCCCGCTTTGTCCAGTGAATGGTATATGCGTTCAGAGATTACAGTGAGGATGTCTGCCGTGGAACAGGCTTGTCTAAATCCATATTGACGGTCGGTCAGAAGTTTAGCATCTGTAAGGTGCTGGACTAGAGCATGGTTAATTAAGGTCTCAAATATTTTGGCAAAAAGTGGGAGGAGGCTAATAGGGCGATAATTTAATGGGTCAGTTCTTTCGCCAGAATTCTTGAATACTGGTACTACAGAAGCAGTTTTCCAACAGCTCGGAAAGCAAGATTCATTAAGGCATTTGTTGTAGAGTTTGGAGAGAACTGGAGCTACTTCGGCTGAGCACTTTTTTAATAGCACAGCTGGGATGAGGTCGGGTCCACATGCTTTGGAAGTGCCAAGGTTTTTTATGATAGCATGCACCTGAGCAGGGGTGATGTTCAGGTCGTCTAGAGTGGCGTCTGTCCGCATAGGAAATTGAGGTAGGGGGTGGTTTAGAGGGTCCAGTGTGGAGTTTGAGGCAAACCGACTGGCAAGCATGTTAGCCTTCTCGGTTGCTGAGCTAAGAACCTCGTGATTGTTGGTTAATGGGGGAATTGTTGATTGCCCATTATTTACTACACTGTTGTAGATTTTCCAGAAGTCACGAGTTCCTAGTTTTTGTGCTTCGATGCGTTTTTTCGTGGTTTCCGTAAATTCCCTCTTAGCTGTCGCTATTTCTTTCTTAACGTTACTTCTAGCTTCTATGTACTTCTGTCTGTTTGAACTGGACTTATGTCGATTAAACCTGCGGAATGCATGCTGCCTTTGAGCAATGGCAGTTGCGCAAGTCGAAGTAAACCATTGGGGAGAGTGGGGCTTGCTATAGAATTTCCGCATGGGAACATGCGCTTCGATTGCAGTTTTGAACCATTCAGTGGTCTCGGTTGCACACTGTTCAGCAGGAAGAGAAAAAATATTTCCCCATTGGGCGTCTCTGATAAGATCTCTGATAGCTTCCCAGTCAGCCTTTTTATAATATCTCGTTGTTTTGAGCACTGGCTCTTCAGTTTTGGGTCTAGAGTTTAGGGCGATTTCAACCATTATCACCGCATGATCAGCGTTCCCAAGTGGGCTGTCGGCTTTCGTTACACAATAATCAGGAACTGTGGTCAAAAACAGATCTAATAGTGATGCGTGTTGTTCTTCCTGATCAGGGAAGCGGGTTGGAAAAGTAACAATTTGCGCTAGGGAGTGAGATACAGAGAAGCTATGAGTTGCCATGCCTGCTGCATCTGTGTAAGTAGAGAATCCAAGCCAGTTTTTGTGATGGACATTAAAGTTACCAAATACATGTACTTGGGCGCTAGTGTCGAAGGAGAGTGCTGTGTCTATGCTGTCAGATACTTTGTTTAGTATGGTGCAGTCTTGGTTCGAGGGAGAGCAGTAGAGAAAGTAAAAGTAGCTAATGTTGTGTTGCATGATTAGTCTAAAGCACATAAAGGCTAGATCATCCGTTTCTAGGTTTGTTTCTCTAGTCAAGGGAAGGGTATTACGAATGTAAACTCCAAGTCCGTGCATATGTCTGTCAGTCCTTACGGCAGAGTGAGAGATATCCAGGCATATTAAAGTAGTTAGAGGGGATGGAGGAGTGTAGGTTAGTCTCACTTAGTGCTAAGATATCCGGGGTATTTGTTAGGAGAAATGCTTCAACATCAGCTAAATTAGTTCTAAGCCCACGGATATTTGTGGATGCAAGCCTCAAGGGAGGAGGCAAGTTGGATTTGTTTGACCCTAAGCCTGGTTTAAGCTTATTTTTAGATTGTACTGTCATCATGTTTTTTTTAACGAGTTTCAGTTGGGTTAGGGGAAGCCGAACAGGAGGTTATGCAGAATATCACACATGCATCACAAGTAGACCATCAGCTGACCCTCCATCAACTAGGACTGTGGCCTCAGGAAAGCCCACCGGGGATTAGTGCAGGGCCCCTTTCCATGCGCGCCATGGCACTGCAAACATCCCGATATTATTCAACTGTTGATGGAGCAGCCGCTCTAAGCGCTACCAAAGAGTTAGGGCTCCTGTACTACCAGTCGGAAACAGCAGCCAGTAACTGTCAATCCGGTACCCTCAACCCATCGGAGGAAGGTCAACCCAATCTAATTGCTCAGGCATATGTGGTACTCAAGCATTCTCAAGTGCCCAGCTTTAGGAGTGGGGTGTGTCGGGAGTGGGGAAACGGCGTTCATTGCCCTAGACAAGAAACAAGATCTACCACTGGGTGTTTCTGTCGAATCACTGTGATAGTATCTCTGCGCCTGACTAATGGGCAAAGAAGGAGTATGGAAGCCGGGCGATAGGCAGGACCTATCTACTCCTTAAGCATTTTAGGTTTGCAAACCGGTAATTTGATTGAGTCACCAGCTCTAGGAAGGTTGTCATCCAAGACTGAAGAGGCCTCCCTCCTCTTTGGTTTGGTTTCAGAGTTTTCCTTCTCCTAGACGGATGATCTGGAAAGATCTACTGGCTCCGTCACCACTGAGAGGGTTTGCTCCGCGCCTGGGTTCTAATCCAGGTATTTCTGCGACCCCGCGTGGTTAGTTAATGTTATTGGGTTAGTTTGTAGAGGTTATATCTGCTAAAATAGTTACACTCCTCAAAGTGGATTAGGGACATTGTTATTTCATTGTTACTGGATATTGATAATGGTTGGCTAGAACGCACACTACTGTTCAGGATCGTATTTGTTATTTTCCAGAACTGGTGGGAAGCAAGCCGCTGATCAGCTACCTTGGATGTAACAGACTGGGCATATAGCTCTCTTGCATTATTTTGTACATATAACACAGCATGATTTACCTTGCGATCGCAAGCAATTTTCGTGTTACCAAAGCATGAGAGTCTAGCTGGTATTAGTATTTTGCATAAAGTGAGGTGGATATATTAACATCCATACATACGATTAGTAGTGTCGCCAAATAGTTAGACCAATATGTAAACTGATGTCAAATATTGCTGTTTTCATGTAAAGATTAACATACTTTTTTCTGTGTATCTCCATAAGAATAAGAACATCTGGAAATACGTTTTTTTTCATAATAATCCAATCCAAATTATTAACACAAATATTTCAGCAAAATCAAACCATAAGATCCTTTACTTACTCTTGTAAGTTATTTATTGCTCTTTAATCCTTGAGTTACTCTAAATGTTCTAATATAAATAAGTCTGGCTTTACAAATTTGGAAATTATTTTTTAAACCTATCATACTGTCGACGAAAACAATAAGATGTTCAATAAATATGGCTGAGTTCATAGCAGCAAGGCATCCGGATAGCATGCCTTCTATAGGAGAAATACTTAAGAAAAAAGGTATCATCCCAGATATAGATTTACGCTTGAAATAGTAATTATTATTTAAATAGAGCCTTCCATATAAAGTTTTTATGCCTATTGTGTGATGTAAAACATAATTACACTCACTGCAAAGATCACTAACCAAACAGTTTTTGTCCATAGATAAACAGCTAAGTTTAATTTCAAGTGGAAACGCTATGTCTTCTCTAGATTACACACATACAAATGCACAAACACACAAATGCACTAACACCCCCCCCCACACACACATATATATATATATATATATATATATATATATATATATATATATATATATATATATAAATATTTTTGGGATATACAGAATTGTAATTAGCTAATAATTTAAAATTTTACAACATCAATTTTTTTTTAAGTGAAATATTCAGCTAATCGGGTTTGCACCTCGCTCAACACATCTTAATCGAAGTATAATTACGATTAAAAATGATATGGCGAGAGATACAAAAAAATATGGAAAAAACGAGTAGGAAATAATCTATCAGGGACTACATAAGGGTCTAGAATATATTCGTTTTGCTTACAAAGTGACGTTCTAAAAGAACGTAATATATATTTTTGTTAATATATGCAAATTAAATAATGTTTTTGTTACTTGCGATTAATAGGGGAAGAAGTTTAAACGGAACTTAGAAGCACAAACACGGCTATTTATCATGTGTTATAATATAACCGTACTGTATGAATTGTCCAAAACATATGGCGGTAAAAATTATTCAAAACATATAATGTTAAAAATTTGCACGACGAATCGTTGGACGAGTGTTTATTTCACGCGAGAATCCAATCTCTGTGATGTCTGTCCGTCCAATGTATATCAAGCCACAAATACATTTAAAAAAATAAGCAAAAAAATATTCTCGGTAAGGACATCTTTTCAGATTGATTATAGCAATGCTTTAGTAGAAAAAACATGCTTATTTAATGCAAAATAATACTGCAGAACAGCCTATGTTATTTGTTTGTTAAGACTGTCACTAATGTAACTTAGACAATGCACGCAAAGCAAAAGAATGCATTTGTCTACTGTAGGTTTTGTGACTTTATAAATATTAGAAACGTATGTGTTTCTTGATTCCGCGATGTCTAAATGATTGCAATTATTAAAGATTGTCTTTGTAATAAATTACAACATATCCTCTATATAGAGCTTAGAACTTATTATTAATGCCCTGTGCGTAAGGGTATTATTTAATTGGGGGGGCATGGGAAACGTATCAACGTTTATATTGCCCCGAAATCATATGTTTACGATATAAAGATGTAAAAAAGCAGTAAAATCTTAGTAAATAGTCCATCCAAAAATAAAAATTAGCATTGACTTTTTTGTCAGCAGTAAACTTAAGCGCTCTTTCGTTTCGTTGACAAACAAACAAAAACTGTCATCAACGTAACAAAATAAAGATAACTTTTTTTAACGAGATAGATGACTCTTTTCATGAAAACCCGCAGATATGTTTGTCAGAACTGAGAAACACGAAGAACCCGTCGTTACACGATCTATTTGCTTTACATAGTGATATTAAAACTGAATTCAACTGACACGATGGTGAATTTCATTAATTTCTTTTAACATATTACCGGGAATATGCAGAGTTCGTACTACGGTATAGTTCGTAAGCACTGATATAAAACCTCTACAGGTGGAATATGAGAGATAAGAAATATCAAAAACACATAAGTTTTTCAGAGTAATTACAGTTCTTCATAAAATAATCAAGTGTAAAGTAATCCTTAGTACAAAAAGACGGCGATGTTCTAAAACGAATTATAAATTTGTTGCGAACTGTTTAACTAACTTGTTGTTGGACAACCGAGTCATGTTGTAATTAGTATTTCCGTGGGAGTCAGAGACTGATGGGTTTAAGATGCTTATGCATATGGACTTTATATGAGTTCTGTTTGCAGGACTGTTCTTTGATGGTTATTTCTAGTCTAACGTCAGTAAATAAAGTAATATAACTTTTTTAACCTGCAGTTTTGGTTAAGAAAATATATTTTTTAATCAATTGCAGGTATAATTCATACTTGATCTGTTATCAGACTCAATCACCGAATGCATAGTTTAGCAGGGCCTTGTTATGACCTTAAAATATATCCGATGGTGAGGTCCCAGCTTGCGGGCTTTGGGTAGTGGGAAGTCACCCCTTAATTGCCATCGCTCCTAGGTCCACTCTGACAGGGAGTGGTAGTACCTGTTAAGGTCGCAACTATGGGTTAAATATGAACTGAATTAAAAAAAAACAAATATGAATTAAATAAAATTTAAAAATTGTTCTTCAAAATAACTGGATTCGGCATTAACTAAACTAAAAAGTGTTGATATGTCGTAAAACAAAAACAACCAACGTACCATAGTTTAGGGACAATCATTCCTGTATATTTTATTTCGACAGACACAAATAAAAATATTATTTACATTTTTTCATCTTAATGTTCACAGTTTTTATTATTAGTTTTGCCATTACTTATGCTTACCATTTTAATACAAAATGAAGAAAACAACTCTAAAATGAATTTTACAGTTAATTTCTATAATGTTTAGAACGATAAAGAATGTCGCAATATTCTTCTTATATATGCAAAGCAACAGACATTAGGCGTCAAACTAATATTAAGATTTTAGTATTCTGATTTTCATAATACAGCTCGAATATATCATGAATAACGTGTTATATTAAATTATGAAACACCTGACATATATGCAATCTACAAGCAACAAAACAGAATTTAATAGATTCGAAAACCTTACAAACGATACAACGCTTATAATGACACGGTTGATGCAAGTCGGCAAAGGAGATAAGATTGTGTGTTAAGAGGAAAATGGATTAAACCCAGTTTAAAGACGAATTAAAACATTGAGGTTAAACGGCAGACGAAACTAACTGGGTTTGAATGGTATTGAATCATTTTTTAAACGCAATTTAAAAGCGTGTATGCATTTCTATATTAGTTTCATGAATTTATAATTGGAATGCATACAAATTTACTGAATGAATATCTGCATTTTTTAGGGTTGATTAAATATGACATACGCGAAAGAATGTTCGCGTATAATTAAAAATGAATGCATGTGGTTTTCCGTCAACACAAAAGATAAGTGCAGTGTTCTCAGATACGAATGCGGAAAAACTACAAGCAGAGTAGATACATGTATCCATAAACAATCTTATATATATATATATATATATATATATATATATATATATATATATATATACACTTGTGCCCGATATTATTCATACCCCTCGGATCTTTGAGATTTCTATAAGAATATTGCTCAAACCAGAAGGTAGACAATATTAAAGGGATTTCAAACAATAAATCAAGCATAAGCATTTTATTTAAACTCCAAAAATAAATAAATTATGCAAGTTTGGAACATTATACAAAGAAAAACAATAATGACACTAGTTCAAAATTATTCATACCTCTCTTACTAATAGTCAATAGCATGCCCTTTATTCTTAATAACTGCCTGTAACCGTTTTGGATATTTATCAACAAGGTTTTTACAAGCATCAACACTGATTTTTGACCATTCTTCAATGCAGTAGTCTCCAAATCCCTAAATTTCTAGGTTTCCGCTTTTTAACCTCAGTTTTCACTATGTGCCAGAGGTTTTCGATAGGGTTCAGGTCGGGACTCTGGCTAGGCTATTCCAAAACATTAATTTGATTATCCTCAAACCATTTCTTGACTATTTTGGCAGTATGTTTTGGATCATTATCCTGTTGAAGGACCCAGTTTGGTCCTAAATGGAGCTTCTCCGCATCCTGTCTAATGTTTTTCTGGAGTATCTCCAAATATTGCTCCTTCTTCATGGTTCCATCTATCTTGACCAAACTACCTGGACCACTAGCCGAAAAGGAGCCCGAAAACATTAGGCTACCACCACCATGTTTCACCTTGGGTATGGTGTTCTTTTGGTTGTAAGCTTCTCCTTTCTTCCTCCAAACGTAAGAAGCATCCATATGGCCAAACAATTCAATTTTTGTTTCGTCATTCCACAAAATAGTTGAGAAAACGGACTCTGGAGAATTCACATGGGTCCTAGCAAACTTTAGACGTGCTGCAAGGTGTTTTCTGGTGTGCAATGGAGTCCTTCTTGGTCTTCTTCCTTTCAGACCATTTTCATGCAGAGTCCTTTGCAATGTTTGCCTTGATATTTTTATGCCAGAAGACTCCAGATTTTCTAAAATGTCCTTAGTAGTGGTGGTTGGATTTGCATTAACACTTCTTACAATATTCCTGGTGGCTCTAGCAGACAGTTTCCTTTTGCTTCCTCTACCAATCAAGTTGTTTGTTGTGTGGTGGCTCTGGAATTTTTTGATGATGCTCAGTACTGTTGCTGTAGGGACCTCAAATTTCTTGGAAATTGACTTGTAACCTAAACCATCCTTATGTGAATTCACAATTTTAGTCCTAAGATCATTACTAAGCTCTTTTTTCTTCCCCATTCTAATAATTTTTATTCTTTTATTGGTTTTCAGTTGATATCATTTTAATTTCTAAAAAATGCAAAAAACGAAATGAAATTAATCAAAGGTTGTATGAAAGCATTCAAAATAAGAATCAATCAGGAAACAAACAGTCAGAAACTCGATTAATACTGAAAAAATAAGGGGGTATGATTATTTTTGAACATTGCAGATTTTATAAATAGCTGTATATTTCTTTTATTACAAGTATCCTGAGATTTTAGAATGACGAAAATGATCAGAAGAGGTTTATTAAGAACATGTATCAATATGGACGTAAACAATAAATTCTTACAAAGTTACACCTAATAAACTCAATTTTCAAGGGGGGTATGAATAATATCGGGCACAACTGTATATATATATATATATATATATATATATATATATATATATATATATATATATATATATATAAACCAAAGGGCGAATGAACTCTTTTTCTGGGTCAACGGCCAACTAGCACAGTGTATATTTGTGTGTGTGTGTGTGTGTGTGTGTGTGTGTGTGTGTGTGTATTGGGGTGGAGAGGGCTCCTGTAAGCCGTGGTGAAGGCAACCTTTCTAAGAGAATCAAATCTGATTAAAAGAAAACATAAAGCGGGAGACCAGTTCCCGCATTAAGCTGGTTTGCAGTTTAATTTGTTGCTGGCTATCTTGCTCTTGTTTGTTGCTGGTTCTCAACATTTTGAACCGAGAGAGACAGAGAGAGAGAGAGAGAGAGACTTAGCTGTCGTACAAAGCTAAGACTCTGTAACATCATCTTTGTATAGATACTGCCTCAGGCATTTGGGCTCATGGATTTTAAATGTCTGAGGGAGTGGCACTCATCTGACAAGACGTTGCAATCATATATATATATATATATATATATATATATATATATATATATATATATATATATAGTCAGGTCATGCCATATGTTACTGGTACCATGTAACCCAGTACTACCTGCCTCATCGCAGGGTCACTGGCGACTAAACTGGTTCCCCCACCAGACTGGTTTGGTGAGGAGGGCGGTTAGTCTCCCTGAAGGATTTAAAACGAGACCTTTCAAAGGACGAATGAACCCTTTTTCGGGGTCGACGGCCAACTAGCACCGTGTGTGTTTGTGTGTATGTATGTGTGTGCTGCTGGAGAGGGCTCCCGTAAGCCGATTTGAAGGCAACCTTCTAGGAGAAGCAAATCTCCGATTAAAAGAAAACATAAAGCGGGAGACCAGTACCCGCATTAAGCTGGTCTGCAGTTTAACTTATTGCTGACTATCTTGCTCTTGCATGTTGCTGTATCTCAACATTATGAACCAAGAGAGAGACTTAGCTATCGTACAAATCTAAGGTTTTGTAACATCATCTGTGTATATATACTCCGTCAGGCATTTGTCTATAAAAATGGTCCTGTAGCGATGAAAGTCATTTTTGGGCTCATGGACTTTAAGTGTCTGAGGGAGTGGCACTCGTCTGACAAGACGTTGCAATCATACATATATATATATATAGCTTTTTATTTAAATAAAAAGCTATAGCAAACATCTAAATGACTACTCTAAACACAGTTCCTGATTTCAAAAAAACAAAAACTAAAAGATTCATCTGCCTTACTTTTAATGCTAGGTTTATTTATGGTGTCTTTCAAATTCAATAAAAATCCTCCTAAATCTGCTGATGAGGAGACCGTGCTTACCAAAAAAACTATATATAATTGTTCTACATAACTTCATGTATACCACAATAAAAAGCACGGATTTCCGAAACGATCGTACAGATAATTGATTTTTTTGTTGTTGTTCCTTCTTATGAAACTGATTTTTAATTTAATTAAAATTTGATTTTTAAATTCAAAAATTTTTTTAAAATTTTTAAATTATAAATCACATTACTTAATATTGAATTAGCTCTAGACTATTTAACTATCGAGCTTATTATATATCTAAATTACAACGGGCACTTTCTATTTCCTGTATTTTAATTAAACTAGTAATTTCACTGTTACATTAAAATACACTTAGCTCTTTAGACTATTGGTCTAATCTCCTTTAAATTATATGTATATATATATATATATATATATATATATATATATATATATATACAGGGTGTCCGTAAAGTTACTATACAGTCTTACTATGCTTGATTATATAAACCTGTAAAAAAATTAATATTAACTATTAATACAAATATAATACAATAAAACAATAAGACTGTATAGTAACTTTACGGACACCCTGTATAATCCAGAATTTATTGATGCTGGAACCTATGTTGTATTGATGTTCCTTCGTGAATAATGTTTTTTGGGGTTGAAGGGGTTACACACTGTTACTTCAAAATATGTTTACAACTGGCGACGAAGAATAAAAAATATCATTAGCTTTACCCAGTCCTTACTTCATTATGGTATCCCACGTTTTATGATCACATCTAACTCATGCATTGAAATCACTCAGTAACAAATTTTTATCGTCCTTAGTGTTTTTTTTTAAGACAATCTCTCAATTTTTGATAAAATGGCATAATTCTATTTGACTACTACGTATATTAGGAGCTTACACTACAAAAGCTCCTGCATAACGATCGCACGGTAACTGTGGGATTAAACATAGAAGAAGTCACAAACACCATAAGGGTATTTGAGCTTACTTGCCATATGTGGTCGAAACCTAAAAATCCTATCTTTTTTTCTGCCTTAAATTTGCCTTTCAAAATCTAATCTACACATTTATCAATTAATTGTTCTCATTCAGCAAAACGAGTTTCAGATGGGGGATTAATGTCAAAATTTTATTTTGCCAGGTCTGTAGCCAGCATGTCGATTCCTCGTTCTGGGAAAGCCGAATGCTATCGATCAGGAAGTGTCTTCACATTCCTTGCTACAATGTTTATCATATCTCTTCCGTTCGCGTAAATTTTTTCGATGATTCCACTTGTAAGCCATTAGCTCCACGTAGTTGAGTAGCTTCTGATTAAACAGCCAATGCTTAGCTAACTTTTTTCGACCCTTTCCATGCATTGAGTGAGGAGTCTTATCCCTTTAATGAGCACTCAATCACAAAAAGCGATATTTAAGCTAGTCCCCGTCAAATAAAAACAGCAGCAATCGTAATAAGCTTTAAATGATGAGAAGATTTGCGAGTACATACTTTTACGTGCATATGTCGCCACGGGACTTTTGATTATCTGTACATGAAGGATGACTATGATACAAACAGTTACTACGCATATATCACCCTGTAAGCGTCAAGAGTTATGGTCCATGACGAGCGGGAGCAAGAAAAATGTAATTATATCTGCCGCAGGTAAGGATATCATCTCGCCAACACTAGATGGGTTGACAACTAAAACTCAGACAAGGCATTCTACTCTAATTGTGCTATATGTCAACAGTTTTGTTCATGTTGTGTGTAGAATTATGTGAGTATTATGAGTATTAAGTCTGGTACTAAGCACAAACTTATTCGTGTTAGTATCAGATGCAAATCAGAAAGTCAGTGATGTTAGAGTGACACACGCATAGATGTCTTCGTGCGCGAAAATCTAAAGAATTGATTCAAATGAAAGACTAGAATACCTAGGTCAGGAGGAAAGCAAACGAGACGCATTCTGATGAAAACGATGTTTTTCAAATTTTATTGATGAGAAGATTGCCACAATGCAATATCATTAAGGAAATCATGACATACCTCACTCTTTATGAGATAAAATGCACACAAAAAACATAATACCAGAAAACCCCCCAGATTTTAATGAAATAGCAACAGAACTGCTTCTTATTGACAGTAAATACATTTCTAGAGTAATGCATAGTCCAATTATTATCATGTAGTACGGTAGTAATATTACTCACGATTACATAGATGCAGTAATCTACTTTAAAAAGAGGAGGAGCAGGAGTCTGAGTAACTGCAATTGAATCACGTTGTTTGTGGGTGTGATTGACGTAGTGGCAACATTCTCTGGAACAAACTGCTTATATAGATTAACCGCTGCATCATTTCTAAAAATCAGTCAGGGTTTAGAGACCATTGGCATGAGACTCTCTGCTTGCCAATTAATGTGGAAATAGAAGGGACAACACGCATCGTTGTACCGTTCTTGTAGACGTGACTAAAGCTTTCGACACCATCAATGAAGATTAACTCTGAGTTATTTTATGTCTTTTTTTGGTAATGTTGAAGAATATGCATATATGCATCAGCGTATGATGCCCCAAATGAATAGTAATGGCTTATTGTCTGATACAATATCAATAGTCAATGGATTCAAACGAGCTGACGTATCACCACCCTTGCACATTTTCTGATTTACTTTTCAAAAATACATTTTTATGATTGCAACGCAGTGGTATCGGGATGTCCTAGCGTTTTCGTAGCTGTTCAGTCATCGACGTTTGAGTCAACATGCAATCATTCTTGAGATTTTGCATGCAGATGATGCAGATCTTGCTGCACATACAGGGAAATACATCCAGTTTATAATGGATAATTTTTAAAAATGTATGCAAATATTTCAGTCTGACAATAAGCGAAAAACTGTTGTTATGTATGCACCTCCAATTGCTGATCCATGCTTGGAGCCAATTAATGGCAGTCACTTATACCTTTAAATACACACTCCTCATCAAAAGTGTAAGACCACTTAAACATATCTACAAATCAACTATTTTTAAGGAGAAATTTTAAAGCTCTCCCACTTAATGCCACGAATACTAAAAGCTACATGGTTATGGAAAAAAAATGCTACATTCTAAATATTTTATTTATAAATTTGCATTTTTATAAAATTATGCATTGTACATTAGATAAAAATTTTAAAGCCAAAAGTATATATTTTTTGTTCATTTAGAGTTTAGTAATCACTGCGAAAATTTTTCACCGTGCCTAAAGCAAGAAAACTTACAGAAGTTGAGCGTGCTCGAATTCTGTATTCCTATAAGAAACGTTTCTCATAGCGGGTGATCCCAGCTAAGGTAAATCGCAGAAAAACTGTGATTTGCAACTTGCTAAATGAGCAGTTTAAACCATGGGAAAGTAAATGTGGCAAAAGCTGTGAAAATGAGGGTTTACCGTTACAACGACCTAGGTGTGCGTGTGTGCTTTGTCATCGCTGCGAAGCTAAGATAAGAAAAAAATTCCAAGATGGCGCCGACGGCGTTTTGTAATGGTATGATCTCGGAAACTCTCGCAAAATCTCGTGCATATATGCAAATCAGTTGGTCTTCGACAACTATAAATTCAGGTCGTTTTGGAAGGCAAGGAGCGAGGAAAGAACGGCCGGTTGGTAATTGTGTATGCTGGATCGTGTTGGTAGCGTGTCACGGTGTCTGTGCGTGTACTGATCGAACCACTTTCCTGTCCCTTGCACATTGGACTTTGGATTGGTTTAGATTGGACTTCTACTGGTAAGCCCTAATAAACTTCTCTGCATTGAGTAGGAGAATGAGGCGAAGTTCTTCTAGCTAAATTAGGGCAGTAACAGATGCCAATGGCAGTACAGTAACTACTAAGCGACACTTGCGACAAAAATACACGGTAAATAAAAAAACCTGAACAAACTCCACGCCGGTTTCTACGTCACAAAATTGAGCGCTTACAGTTTAGTCGTAAATACCAAACATGGGAAGTTGAGAAGTGAGAGAAAGTATTGTTTTCCGATGAGATAAATCAAATCTAGATTGTCCTGATGGTTTCCAAAGATAATGACATAACGAAAACCTTCCCCCTGAAATTTTCCCACCACATCATACAGGGTGACCCCCCGAAAAAAAGATAATTGGAGGTCATCTAGAACATAGAACGGAGAAAAAAAGACCAAATACCCTTGTGTTTTGATGTGATGTTTTGTAATATAATAAACTAGTTATGATCTAAGTTTCATTTCATTCGGACAAAACACTAAAAAAGAAGCCTAATTAGAGTTGGTGCCACTTTTGGGGGTCACCCTGTAGTAGTGGAGAGTTCCTAATGGTATGGATTGCCTTTTGTTAAAGAAGGGCGATGGAGCTCTAGGTGGTGCAGAGTCATTAGAAAACAGCTAGTTTTGTTCTGTTTTATGACGGTGTAGCATGGTAGACAGATCCCAACTTTCTCGCAGCAGCTTGGAAATTGCCTCTACGTATTTGCTCCAATTCATGTTGTCTGTGAATTGTAACCTTGAGAACTTCAGAAAAGTACTTTCAAACAATGTATTGTTAGTCATGGCACTCAGTGGTTTAGAAGTTTACTTGTAATTATTACAGGAAATAAGCTTAGGCGTGGCATTATTGAACGTTACGAACTAGTTATGGCTCCATTCCACTACAGATTACAAACAGCAATATCTTGCGATTTGATTTTCGTGAAACGAACATCATGTCAAACGGTGTCAAATGCCTCAGATGTGTCTAGCTTCACCTACTTTATCCAATGCTTGATATACACATTATTATATCTGCAGTAGAACGGACTTGTCTGAATCCATACTGTCGATCGGATAAGTTTATTTTTGCCTTTGAGGTGGCGAACAAGTGCTTCATTTATTAATGATTCAAAGATTTTGGCAAAGAGGGGAAGGAGGTTAATTGTATGATAACGGATTGAGTCGGTTATTTCGCCAGAGTTCTTGTAAACTGGGAAAACAGAAGCAAATTTCCAACAGCCGGAAAAGCAAAATTCGTTACGGCATTTATAGTAGAGCTTGGAGAGGACCGGGTTTATATCAGAGACACATTCTGACACACTAAGATTAGGTCCACATGCCTTCTAGGTGTCTAGATTTATTATGGCATCACGGACAAGGGAAGCGGTGATTCTCAGGTCATCGTGTGCGACTGCTGTCCGCAAAAAGGGAAATTTGAGAGGGGCTAGCTTTCTGGGTCTAAAGTGGACTTTGCAATAAGACTTGGGGGAGCAAATTCGCTATCTAAGTTGCTGTGCGAGCAATCTCAAATTTGTTTGATATTTGGGGAATTGTCGAGTGTCCATTATTTACTACACTGTAAACATTATTGCGAAATCCTGCTGCGACTCGATGCATTTTCTGCTGCCTTTTGAATGTTTTCTTCTGGCTGCTGCCAGTTCTCACTTATAATTATTTCCAGCTTTTATAAAGTTTTGCTTATTCGTGTTGAACAACTGTGGAATAAATCTGCAAAATGCATGCTGCCTTTGAACGAGAACACTTGCACAATGAATTATTAACTATTTTACAGAGGGTGGTCTGATAAAGTACTTCCGTGTACGAACGTATGCTTCAATTGCTGCTTTGGACAATCAGTAGCTTCAGTTGCACATTTTCCATAGGAGGAGAAAATATACTACTCTATGGAGGACGTGAACTGTAATGGCTTCCCAGTCAGCCTTGCCGTTTTGAGCAATTGCTCTTCAGTTTTGAATTGAGCGTTTAGAGTGATTTCTACCATTATTGCAACGTGAGCAACATTATCGTATGGACTATGGGAATTTGTTACACAATCATAGGGAACTGTAGTCAGAAATCGACCTAGAAATGAAGCTCTGGGTGATTGGTCGGAAACGTAAATGTCTGTGATAGGAAGTGAGATATAGAGAAGATATGTGCTAAACTAACCGCTGCTTTTGTGTAAGCAGATAAACCAAGCCGATTAAAATTCTGGAAATTAAAGTCATATACATATTTCGGTCTGAATCTTTACGGCAACGTGTAAGATCCGTTCTCCATATCTGTGCCTTAATGTAAACATAAATTCAATTAACAACATGTGTGTAACATGCTTAGAAAGATGGGGGAGGGGCGGTTTGTTTCACTTAGCGCTAACATATCTGGTGAATTTGCTAGGAGAAATTATTCATCATCATCTAAATTAGTTCTAATTCCGGTGATATTCGTGAATCCAGGTCTCAAGATAGTAGGTGAATAGGTTTTGTTTGAGTTTACGCCTGGTTTGATCGCAATATTTTATTGAAATGCCATTTTAGTTTTTTAATTGTTTCTGTTTTAGAGTGAGAAACCCTAGACAAAATGGTGGTGTAGAATACCAAACACGCAACACCATTAAATCATCAGCAGAATTACATAATTGATACATTTGCTTCTCAAAACTTTTTGCTCGTTTTATATTCAATAGAGTCATTTTGCATCAAGTTGTTTTTGCTATGTTAATTGGAAAACGTGTTTTATAATTATTATTGCAGTCTTTTTGAAATCTGCTCTTGGTTAATTTGAAAAGAAATTGCTAGATTCAATATAGATTTTATTTGATTTCGTTCGTATAATGTCAATTTACCAGTGTATAATTTGTTTTAAGCATGATACTTACCTCAGATTTTAACAAAAATATAAAACTTTTTAGTGAGCCAAAAATGTGTTCATTATTTTTATACACACAAAATAGCAGTAGTCAAATTTTTAAATAAAAATTCTAAAAAGAACAGTGTTGCTCCTAACTCTCTGGACATGTTCGTGATAAATTTGATTATTTTTATTTAAATAATAAGGGGATATATGTACATAGTCTTTTAATGTGCCATCTTCGTTCAGGAAGTACACCAAAATGTTTTTGTTATATTTTCGTTTGTTTAATGCAGTTCAAAATAATATCCCAACATTTTTATTTACGTAATCGGCATTCTGTGTTAATGCAGAATAGGGACCGTGTTGAGTTAATAAGGATATTTAGAAACTAATGTTTTACTATATTTTTAACGAATATCCTTTTTATTAAAAAGATATCGATCGTTCATTTCTATTTGTTTGTTTAGTTGTTGTTTAATTATACTTTTAATTCGTAATAAAGTTCTCGTACTTCTTGATATTATTCACAAGTAGTCGAATATTTATAAAGAAATCTCTCATTCTTTATCGTCAGTCTGACTGTTCGACTGATCTTGCTTGATAGAAGTCTAACGTAAACAAGGTTTTGATGAGCCGTTCCTTAACAAGTTAACACATTTTCCGAATTTGCATTACTAACAATTACTATATTGTCAATTTCTACTATACCCTTTTGAACCCTTATCCTCGAGTGGCCTTTTGGCTTTGATAAGTGGTGATGCCTTTGTAAAAAATATACTACGCATAATATCACTTTTCTATGATTAAGCCTACTTCTTAGGATAGAAGTTATATATTTTTTCTTTTTGCTTTTACGTAGGAGGCACCACTTATCAAGATCCGATGGCCACTCGAGGATAAGGGGAAACGAATATTAGGTTATAGTATAGTAATCGTAAATAGGGTTAATTGCGATGAATTTAAATGTTATGGGTACGGCTAAACAAGAAATTGTTTACAGTAGATTTGAAGGTTGCCATGTTGTATTCAACCGGGAATCAAGAAAACGGAGCAGTGTTCAATGTATGCGCAGTTCTGTGAAATAATTTTTGTTAATTGAATTTATGTTTACATTTAGGCACATATATGGAGAAACGGATTTCCTTTAGAATTGTTTTAGGTAGTCGAGTGTTTTGTGAAAGTTTGACAGAGGTTAACTCTAGATTGGAGTTCCATCGACTTTGAAATAACAACTAAATGACTAAAAAAGAACTCGCACTAACATAATTAATACGATAAAATATCATATCTAAGCGTATTTTATGACCCTCCAACACCAGACAGCTTGCTAGTATATATAAACATTGTCGTGCGCATGCGTAATTACGTTTTGTTCTTTGTATACTCTTAATTATTGTTTTTTTTTAAATTTCTGATCTTAATTCCAAATAAAAACGATAATGATTAATATGCCTTTGTCCTTTACAAAAACATGTCATATAAAAAAACTCATTTTCTTTTCATTTATGCAATTCCTTTTTTCACACGGCCATTGAGGCGTGTAAATGCGATCCTATTTAGTCTTTTTGTTCGTAATTAAATAATTTTCACACAATTCTAATAAACAATTATAAGAATTTTCAAACTTTTCTGTGAGGTCGAAGTAGCCCAGCTGCTACCTTCGTATTGGAAACAAACAAACAAGCAAACAAAAATCAAACAATAAAAAAGAAATAAACACACAAGAGCATCCTATTTTTACTTTTAATTTTAGACACATCCTCTTATCTCTATAAATGTTGTCCCTCAGTCCCGTTCCGAGGCTTTTTAATAGTGAGGCACAACTTATCAAGACATGGAGGCTATTCAAAGATAGTAGTTAATGCGTGAAAAATCGCTGTGGATATTTTGCAGGAGGGACCATAGGTTTTAACTCAGTTGAGCCTTCGCTATGAAAACTTTGATAGAGCAGAGAAAGATCCACAGCTCCTCTTCTACAAGTATGAGGTTGCAAGAAGGAGTAAAGAACAAGGTATACTGCGACTCGAAGCCTGTTTGGAACCATGTCAAAACAGGGCATGATACTCTGGGCAGTTCCTCCTTTATTTAACAGCGGTAACAATAAATTATTTGGAAACATGTTTGACAGAAATAATTACTTTAAACGATTTAAATCAAAGGGTTTAAATATAAGAGTAACTTTTCGCAGTCCATCAGCCAGCTTCAATAAGAATTGAAAGTAATTATCAATTATAGTCTTAGTATTGTCCGTCCTGTCGATTGAATATTCGACCTCAAGAATAGGGTCACTTAAAAAGAAATATTACTCTTAAGTGGACGTACCCACGCACTCATAATAAAGCCTTTGGCATTCCTCGTAGCAATTTATCGCTTCTTCACGAAAGACTAGAAGATGGCAAACTAACATTCGGAAGTTGCCAACAACTTTTACTTTGTTGTAATTTTGTTTTTACAATATTCACCATAGTAGCAATAGTCCAAATAATCAGAATAGTACACGCACTTAAATGCGAATATTTCCACTATTGTCTGTTGAAAGGCATAATTCGACCATAACTATCCGAGAGGATATCGATCACAAGATTAAAACAATAGACAATTGGAAATATTAAACATTCCGGAATGAAAGAATGTTCATATAAATTAACAACAAAAAGCGGTTAGAAGGGAGTATGTCACAGAGCGAGAAGAAGCTGCCAACACATCCGCACCCAACCCCCGCATCTCGCATTCACTGATGCCAAATTCCGCCATACTAAATCGAAAAGTTGTTATTGGGAATAAAAAATATTTTCATAACGCAGCTGTGTTGTGTTTTATTCGCTGCTAGTATATACCATAGACAGTGACAAAAAGTCGTTTTAAAAATCATATAGCCTATTGAATTCCCGGTCGCAGGGAATATACAACACTTTCGTGTTCAATTTGTAAATGACGGTTTTACCGCAAAACGCAATGAGAATCAGAGCGTCTAACTTCGTATTCTGAAGATTTCTTTGCTCTAATTTAAACATGGTGTTACGAAATCCATGTTTCCCACTCTTGCTATGACAGTAACTTATTTTTAAAACAGCTGGAGAAACGGATTTCAGCAACAGAATGGAATCGGCCGTGCGTTGATTTTTTCTTTTTTAATTTGCTGGAAAACCTTTCGAACGGCAAAGGAGTGTACTGAGAATAACCGTTTGTAATTTTAATTTAAAAACATTCATAAATATGTGTGCTATTCTTGAAACAACTAGGGAAACCAATGTCAGCAACAGAATGGAGTCGACGGTTGTTGATGCTGGAAAAAAGTTTCAACCGATAAAGGAGTGTGTTGAGCATAACCGTTCGTACTTTTAATGTAAACACATTCATAAACATGTGTGCTATTATTTCTCATGAAGCGTTGGTTGGACTGTATTGGGCAGGATAAAAATGTCTTCAGTCTATAACCCCCTCTACTGTTGACTAAACGTCAACACCTGTCCCATCACCGCAATGTTATAATAATGTATTTGTTTTACAAATAGATTACTTGTATCTGGTCTGACTAACTCAAGTAAAGACTTGTTCAAGGTTCGAACAAGTTATTCAGAAAAAATAGCACAGACCATAGGCGTCGTTACACCAACATAACTACTCCGTCGAACAACACCCGCTCAGATAAAGCAGAAATTGTAAAACAATAATTTATAACTTTAGCTATGCACTAATATCCTGTCTATGTTTTATCTGACAATGTATCCATACTTCTTGGATGCAACGAGCATTGATATACGATGTACATTTCTTTGCTTTCTTGTTTTTTTTTTAATTAGGTTTTCAATATCAGAACGCTATTGTCAATGCTATACAGTACATTATGAATGAAACGGTTACTTGGTAAAATGGATTGCTTTCAGTAGTAATATTTCGTAACGTAAGAGTATTTAATTCACGTGACTGAGTATGAAAAACATGATAAACTGAAATAAACATTTAGGAATGTTTATTTGTTTTATTCCAACTTTCTTCAAACTTCTGGCTCTTTTGTAAACTTGGATTTCTGATGGAACCGATATTAGGGTGGTTCTTTTATCGGATACTGTTTAGAATCCTAGCATACTAAGACACCTTATATGGTTATGCACACTAGTCCGTACTAGTGTGGAATAGAGTTGAACCATATAAAAAAGAAATGCTCGGAGCAACAAATCTTGAACTAACAGAGTTAAAAACTGGCTTCAAAACCTGGAAGGTAATGCCTTTTTCTCTTCCCTGCAACTTTTATTTAACAGAGGAGATGATGCTAGCCTGTATCTGCTCTAAAGATATTTTCACAGCAAGTGCGTTACTGACACCCAGTCTATGCACCCATTTGCCGAGATTTCAAGCACACACAAACAAAACAGTTGTCTCGCTTGAACAACTGTCAAAAATTTCCTCCCATCTATATATGCGACTAAAATAAAAATTGGATTCCATGAACCAAGCTTATGACCGCCTGAGACTGTGTATCTGACTTCAACATACTACTCTTCAAGTTCAATGTAAGCAAGTTTTTGGTGAGACGTCTCCTTGTATAAAAACTATCAAAGTTCCATCAAAATCCTATATTTTTACTAAAACCGTTAGAGAGCTAGAAGGACGGAAGTAGTACCATCGAAAAGACACTATATTTTTTGCTTCACAATTGCTTTTTATACATAGTCGCCGTATTTCTTAATTTTGTTTAGCAGCGATGAACAATGTATTTACATATGCAATTTGTCATACGAGAGTCGTTTAAAGAATAGGGGGACCATTAAAACTAGCGACATTTTTCTGCTTCAAAACCGTTTTCTAAACAGTCATCACCATTCTCAATGAATGCTGATTTGCACGGCAATGATTTTATCTCTGTTACTGACGCATGTTCATGGCAGGGGTTGTTTCTTCGAGTATCGCACCGTAAATATCTTCCACAGATTGATGAAACTTTCATACGTACATAAAGTACAGTAATTATAACAATGAGATTTGCAACCCCTTCTGCTCCATTCGGGGGGGGATATGAGGCTTTACTTTTGAAACGGCACTCGCCTATTGAACAAATGAAACCAGTTGAGACTTTAAACGACAAATGACAAGGTAAATGTTTGTTTAATTATTTTTTTCTTTCATTGAAAGAATTAATTAATATTGATTTTGTTTATTTGTGCTGAGGTCGAAATGATTGAACCGGGCTAGACGCCATTGTGACTCTTTTCTCTCTCAGTCAACGGGAACATAAATCATTTATCAGGATCAATAAGGAAGACAATGGAGTTCGAAAAAACATGAGATATTACGCATTTGTTTCTGAAAAGCGAAACGAGGTTCCTCAAAGGAAAGAACCGACGAGTCACGTGGACACCATGAGTAAATCAACAACGAAAAGAAGAGAAACGAACGATACAACACTAGACAAAAGAGAACGAACAATGACAATGAAACAGACGAATGCAAATTGTATGAATATAATTAAAATACAATAAAAAAGAATGATTAATAGTTGCAAACAACCCGTAAAAAATGGCTGAATTATTCATATAAAGAGACACGGTTTTTTTTAGAGAAAATAATATGTGATAATATATATATATATATATATATATATATATATATATATATATATATATATATATATATATAATAATATACTAATGTATAGAGCAGTTTTAAATTTGCAAAGAAGCTATATTCTTTAAACACGTCTATTCTATCTTTGCGTTTGGCGTAGGGTATTCTTAGAGGACTCGAACTTTAAACGCTTACTCTATTTGTTGATTTCAGATTTGGCTATAATCAATTGTTTTGTAGTTTACCTTTGTTAGGCAATTTCATCTTGAAGGGAATGTCGCCAATTTCCTAATTGAAAAAAAATATATAATCAATTTATTGATCGAAGCATCTGATGACTGAATAATTTGACGAAACAGACTTTGTTAACTGGCCACTTTGTTGGCGAGATTTTAAACCATTTCCTTATATTCGTCGAATATATGTAAATACAGACGTCGATGATTATGACCGTAGACCACATATACCACTTGGAAAACAATATTCCACAGGTGTTTGATGAAATAAAGCCTAATTTAATGCGTATGCACTATTATATTCTCTCTCTCTCTCCCCCCCCCCTCTCTCTCTCTCTCTCTATATATATATATATATATATATATATAAAGATATAACTACTTCATTTATTCACATAAATTTAATATATGAAAGTATAGAATTTATGCGTAAACTTTAAGTATTTACTTCAAAAGTGCTCAATACGTAGGTAGAGCTAGTTAGTAATTTATATATAAAGGTGAGAATGTATTAGGAAATCTCTTCATTATACTCAACATATTTTATCTACACATTAAAATTGGTATATAGGGTATTCAGACACGTGGAAAATTTTAATCGGGTCTCATCCGAAAAAAGGCCTGCTAAGGGGTGAGAATAGTACAATTGGTATTTGGGCGCCATCAGATTTATACCTGTTATCAACTGTTTTCCGACTGCGCATGCGCTAATCGTTCACGTGTCAGCTTCTATTTGCTAAGATTAAATAAACATCAAACCACTGTTTAAAGATCGCAGCAAGCTGGCGTAGTAGTTCTAGTACTGGACTTACTGCTTTTAGTTTTTGGTTTCGATCTGAGCTCGAGTATTTTTTACTCACAAAACGTGAACTGTAAAGGAAAAATAGTATAATACTAGCATGCATATGTTTCAGTTTATTCTTTTACTATATTTAAAAATTAACCTTACGTTTACTCCGGGGCAATCTGCTAGTATAACAGCAAATGCCAACTATTTAAATAAAACAGTATAAGTGTATAGTAAAATAGATATTTCTGTGATTTTTTTTTAAATTTTAATATAAATATAAGTCATCCACTGTAGGTCCAATAAAAATGTTTGGTTCCTATAATGAACCTCCTCTAATCGAAATCAAAGCTGCTTAAGTAAATAGGTTATCTAATATATACTTGGTCTATTGTCACGGCTTTGAATTGGCCACAATGAAAACAGAAGAGCAGTGTAAGACAAGACGTTTATTAAAAACGACAAGTATTGTTTGCGTTCCACGGAGCAAGCGAGTTTATTCCGGGAACTAGAGCCCTACCCTGTATCGTATAGAGTTTTGGAATATATGGACGGTGGTTAAGTCTATTCGGGGATATATTCTCCGCAACATCCCCATTTCAATATTATTTCTCCAGCCGTGAAATAAGTATTTCCTTTTGGGGGCAGATTAACAAGGGGTCTGTGCACTTTCTCTTTCTGTCAGAGGGTCTTGGTTCTAGTATGTATTTTTGGAGGTTCTATGTAAAAAATGTAATATACTTCCTCAGTTGTCCCTTCCTGTGGTGGTTCTGCTTGATCCGTGGGGATACGTCTACTTATTTGATTCAGGTGCCTTTTAGGTTTGAATGTGTACGTCCTGAATGACGTATGTGCCATTGGCGATTCTTTTGGAGATAGTGCCCTGATACAGAAAGGAAACTGTAATAGAAATCAATTTAGCAAACGACCTAGTGTTTGCCTAGCCTGTAAAATGCCAGCAGAAAATGTAAAGAAATGACAAGCATAATTTTGTTGGTCGCTCATTGATTATTGTATGCTATTTATTTGCATATGTACACACCTGGAAACTGTTAAATGGGATGAATTTTTAAGCAGGGGTGTTGAGTGGAGGTTTTATTGGGCAGCTTAGAAATAGAGCCGACGGGGGGAAGATAATATCGAATACACGAGAATTCGTTGCGAGTTGAGAGACGAAAGGACAAAAAGTCTTCATGCGTTATACCGACAAAATGACGGTTTGACACTACGTGTTTTCTTGTTCCTTTTCCATTTTATAAGTTCTTCCAAGCATGTTGAGAAAGGTGATGCAGCTGAAGTTGATGTCCTGCTGATGCAGGAAAACACCTTTAGACACGATTTATTCCTTAGAATTTACGCAATAACAGCTCTAGGAAGCGTCATAATAACCGCAGTAGACGACACTAGTCCTGCACCATCTCAACCCTATGGAGACAATGTGGATAAGCATATTTTTTTGGGGGGGTCGCTCATTGGTGAACGTACGCTATTCATTTGCATATGTACATAATTGGAAACTGTTAAATGGGATGAATTCGAACGCAGGGGTGTTGGGTGGAGTTTTTTTTGTTGGACAGCTTAGAATGGGAGCGAATATTGGAAGATAATATGAAATACATAAGGATTTGTTGCGAGTTGAGAGAAGAAAGAAAAAAAGACTTTTGTGCGTTATCTCGACAAGTGGACGGTTTGACACCGTCAGTTTTACTTTTGATCCTTTTCCATGTTATAGCAACGTTGTTGAAATGCTTAAATAGTCTTTATCGCTGAGGTTAAATCGTTTTGTTGGTATATTAGATGTTCTGTGTAGCATTGCGTGTTTGCGCAGCAGTTATCTCCCAATATGGATTTCCTCTGGACATCCGACATGAAGTTACATGCATACGCCAATAGCGTACAGTGAAGCGTCGCTAGCAACTAATATATCTCAATCTGGGTTAAAATGAGGTAATGATCTTTTTAAATTTATTAAAATGATGTCTGGCAATCCGATGTCCATTAGTAAGGTTTATTCTCCTTTAGGTAAACCAGAAAATCGAAATAATGTCGGTAATTTCTTCTAAATAACTTTTATCAATCTCTCTTTAAAATGAGCAAACATATGCACAATAACATCTATGTGTTTCTATTAGTTTTTTTTTTTTTTTGGCATCTAGTATTCGTTCCCATAGCTGAGCTTCTTTCGTTATTTCAGGTCCGCCATAGACAAGTTTCGCAAGCATTTCTCAAATATGTTCTATCAAATTTAGATCTGGGCTTTTTGCGGGCGATTCCAAAGTAGTCATATTCACTTTAGCCATCCATTCTTTCATGATTTTTGACACACTTCTGCTGTAATTGTCTTGCTGTAGAACGAACCATTCCTCATATCTCTTCTTATTCTTGGTAGTGCTTTCTGGTCCAACAAACTGTTTGTAGCTGCCACTGTTCTGTCGTCCTTTCATCCACTTTAAACATATATTTCCATTAGCAAAAATCATACCCCAGCAATAACTCCTCCTCCTCCTCCTCCCATCTGGCATTTGTTCAGTACAACAGGTTCAAGCCTTTTCGACCAAGTACACCATGCATCGGGCCAATCAAACTTGAAACGCTTCTCATCAGTAAATATAACCTTCTGAAAGTCAACATGCTTTGCTAACCACCTTTTAGCACTCTCCAGTCTTGCTCCTTTGTTTTACGTTGTTAGTATAATGTTTTCGTAGCCTTTGCATACTTCAAACTAATTCTATGCAGCTTTCTTTGTACTGCGTTTAATTGTTTTTTTCTAGTAGAATAGAACAGATAATTGAGTCCAATAATGACAGCTTAGTGTACAAGCAGAAAATTGTCATACATCAACATATACATGAACATAGATCTTAATAAAATAGGATGTTCTGTCATGTCCGAACAATAATGTCGCGCAAGTTTTCGCAAAAATTTCAAAAAAGTAAAGTTATCAAAGCCAAACAACAAAAAATGATTACACTAATAGTGG
Source organism: Euprymna scolopes (assembly GCF_053919585.1). Taxonomy (NCBI): domain Eukaryota; kingdom Metazoa; phylum Mollusca; class Cephalopoda; order Sepiida; family Sepiolidae; genus Euprymna; species Euprymna scolopes. The sequence goes on along the minus strand of NC_136494.1, from coordinate 139,161,030 downwards.
ATTTTCACTCCCCAACAATTACAATATCAATCTGTAATTAAGACAATTCGTGCATTAGTATCAAGTACACTATCTTATATATAAAACCATCGAACCAAACTCTGACTCCCACAACGCCACCCTATTAAACTCAGTATACGCAGATATAAAAGTGCATTACTGATAATAACAAAACACATCTAGAACTCCCCTAGTATGATCAACCATAACATGACGAGGAACAAACATAAAGAAAAATATAATAATAATAATAAAATCAATAAATTAATCAAAAATGAACAACAACTAAATATTGTATATAGAAAAGAAAAAGAAATCCAAATTATTAGAAAAGCATGGTCTAACCACCATAATAGGGTTAAAACTAACACCTCTGTGGGATTTTAAGTACAGTCGTAACCTCATTACATTACTCGCACAAATACAGCACTATCCTTAATAAAATATCTAATTCTTCTACTACGCCTTAATTAGCACAGACTTTTGTAAACTCTAATAAAAAAAAATCTGCGCAGCAAATTATTAGTAAAACTCCAATCTTTCATACTTTTATTGTAACGGAATTCTCTCGAAAACTTATTATTGGATGAATGATTGTGTACACTGGGACGGTTTTGATTTATACACGATGACGGAACTAACCCATATCATAACAAATTCCCCAGATCCATCAAATTCATCTGCGATCCAAAGCAGGACTGAAAATAGCACTATTCTGCTAATAATAATAACTTAGCCAGGAGTTGACGTTACAAACTACCCAATTCGCATTAAGAATATAGCATTTAACTGTATCGTCCACGGATATAAGTATCTCGACCATATTGGTGGTTAATCCGGAAATATTCTCATATAAAAGAGTGCATACTTTCAAAAAAAAAACAGCAAAAAACAAAACAGAATATAAAATCACGTCTATGTTTCTCTTTCTGTGTCTTATTAACACGGAAAAACTATCCTTACTAATCTTATAACTAACTTCAGAGACAGCATTTACTTGTATTTAAAACAGACAATTCTAGATCTTTCCGTCCAGTCTTTCATTAATATATATGCAACAATGACTTCAAAGCCAACAACACAACATCTAAAAGAAATAAAGGGCTTAAATTCTTAATCCGAAATTATACTCCATTTTTGATTAACAGAATTTAAATAGGGGAACTATCAAAACTCAGCCGATAAACTTAATCAGGAGTAATGACTGTTCCACCTCTATCAATGCACCAAAAGCAGCTTCACCACTCACTTCACTATGGCATAACTATAATAAGGTACCCCATCCCCTATACATATATAGACACGCAATTTAAATTGTACACCTGAAATTCAACATTTATAAAACATATTTCTTAATTTCCCCACGCTAAATTATCCTTTAGGTTTAGCTATTTCGTCTTATTCCTACACATCTTAATTTTATTTTGAATCGATCGGCATATTTTAATATGCTTTAAGCCTAAGATTAGAACACATTCACTCCATCGCCAATTGCATCTATCCTCTACCCTTTATACGTCTATAATATAACCCCCCCAATTTTTATATATATTAATAGTGTAATGTGTGTATATATTCTCCACATATAATTATCATAATTATTATTATTATTTATTATTGGTGGAAACAGGCAAGCGGTAGAGAGTTCCACAGGCGTGCACTTCTAAGAAAGAAGCTTTGATCATGCAATCTACGTTTTGGTTTAGGCACAGATAAAGATTGGGAAAAATTACTGAAAAGGGTTTCAGCTAGACTGGTGTTTTCGTGAAAGATCGGCGATGGGGTACCAGAGATGGGAGCTCAGAGAGCACTTCCCATGGAAATAAAGATAAAACAACGACAGGCTTGCAAAGTCCCTTCTGTGGGAGAGAGGTTTCAGGAAAGAGAAAAGGGCATCTCCCTAGCCATTACTCAAAACAACGAGACATTGTAAAATGGCTGACTGGGACGCCATCAGGGATATCACCAGAAACGCCCCATGGCGAAATATCTTCTCACTTCCTGCTGAACAGTGCGCACATGAGACAACTGAGTTGTTCAAAACAGCAATTGAAGCACATGTTCCCACGCGGACGTTTTATAGCAAGCCCCACTCTCCTCGATGGTTTACTTCTACCTGTGCAGCTGCCATCGCGCAAATTCAGCATGCGTACCGCAGATTTAACCGACATAAGTCTAGTTCAAACAGACAGAAGTATATACAGAGTTACCCCAAAAATGTGCCCAAATATAATTCGGCCCTGTTTCTTAGTGTTTTGTCCGAATTAAATGAAATTTTGGTCATAACTAGTTTATTATATTACAAAACATCACATCAAAGCACTAGGACCTTTGGCCTTTTTTCATCAGTTCTACAGCATATGTTCTTGATGGCATCCATTTAGCTCCGTGCATTTCTTGAGGCGCAGCACGAAGTTCTCCATGACGTTCTTACAGACCAAATTGGTAATGGCTCTCATCTCCTCCCTGATGGCTTCCTTGAGTTCCGTGATTGTTCTGGGTTTCCCTGCGTAGAATCTGTCCTTAAGATAGCCCCAAAGAAAATAATTTGGGGGGGCTTATGTCCGGTCTATGAGGTGCCCACTACAAATCAGTATTGAGACTGATCACTCGACCTCCGAAGTTCTCTTTCAGCGAATCTCGGAACAGGTTTGAGGTGTGAGAACTTGTTCCGTCTTGTTGGAATCAGAACTTGCTCGTGAGCAACGGGTAGATGTTCTGGAGCTCACGCTTGAAGGTTTTGAGGACCCCCACATACCGCCCCTTTGTGACTGTTACTGCTGCGCCAGATTCTTCGATGAAGATAGGTCCGATGATGCTTCTGGCCGAGATTGCAGCCCACACCGTGCGCTTACGAGAGTGCAGGGGTTTGTTGGCTACTTCAGTGGGTCTGGAGGAACCCCAGAAGACATTTGTCTTGGAGTTCACCTTTCCATCAAGATGGAAATGGGCTTCATCTGAGATACAAAGGAGGTTAAGGAAACTTGGTTATCCTCGACCTTCTCGAGCATCTTGACTACCATAGCCCTCCTCTGCTTCTTGCCTGAGGCTGTAAGAATCTGCAGCGTCTGTATTCTGTATAAGTAAGCCCTGATATCGTTCATCAGCACTCTCCTGCAAGTCTCACGGGACATACCGAGTGACTGACTTCGCTTACACACAGAGCGTTTCGGACTCTGCTGGAGAGACTTTCTCACTCTTTCGACCAGCTCGGCTGTTCGCTTCTTGGGACGTCACGAGTGGCTTGGACGGTTCTCTTTGGCAGCGGTGAGGTTCTCCTCGGTCTCATACTTCTCGAAGTGGTCAATCCACTTCTATATTCTGCTTTTGGATACAGCCTTTTCACATTCGAACTGACGCATGAAACTCTCCTGGGTTTTCTTAAACGAGCCTGTCTTGTAGTAAAATTTAACACAGTGTATTCTTTGTCCCAGCTCCCACGTTGATTCTGCCATGTCCTGTAAAATAAGGGCAATCGGTGAATAAATCATGGAGATATCACATAAAGTGTACATGGAGCCGGCTTTTTTTGGGGGGGGGTACCCTGTATAAGCCAGAAATAATTGTAAGAAAGAAATAGCAACAGCTAAGAGAGAATTAACTGAAACCACGAAAAAACGCATCGAAACACAGACATTAGGAACCCGTGACTTCTGGAAAATCTACAACAGTGTAGTAAATAATGAGCAATCAACAATTCCCCCACTATCCAACAATTATGATGTTGTTTTCTCAGCAACCGAAAAGGCTAACATGCTTGCCAGCCGGTTCGCCTCCAACTCCACACTGGACCCTGCAAACCACCCTCACCCTGACTTTCCTTTGCGGACAGACGCCACACTAGACGATCTGAAAATCACTTCATCTCAGGTGCATGCCATCATAAAAAAATCTTGACACTTCAAAAGCATGTGGACGTGATCTCATCACGGCTGAGCTATTAAAAAAAGTGCTCAACTGAAGTAGCGCCGATTCTCTCCAAACTTTACAACAAATGACTTAAGGAATCTTGCTTAACTGCCTGCAGGAAAACTGCTTTTGTGGAAGAATTCTGGTGAAAGAACTGACTCAGTAAATTACCGACCCATTAGCCTCCTACCACTTTTCGCCAAAATATTTGAGTCCATTATTAACCAAGCTCTAGGCCATCACCTTAAATATACTAAACTTCTGACCGAACAACAATACGGATTTAGGCAAGCACGTTCAACAGCAGACACCCTAACTGTACTTTCTGAGCGTATATACCATTCACTTGACAAAGCAGGGGAGGTTATAGCGGTAGCTCTAGATATATCAAAAGCTTTTGGCAGGGTATGGCATGCCTGCCGTCTCAGGAAATCCAGATCATACGGTATCACTGGAAGAATTTTTAACATAATTAAATCCTTCTTAGATAAGAGAACAATACAGGTTGTCATCGATGGTCGTACATCCAAACAATATGATATAAATGAGGGACCTCTATTATTTCTAATATTCATAAATGACCTCCCTGACAAAATTGTCTGTTAGATGGGTGTATATGCTGATGACACCACTCTCTATAGCCGAGACGACAGCAAAACAAATGAACACATATCTAGAGAAATGGCAAAAACACGAGAGGATGACCTCCGATCTGTAGTGGAAAGGGACAAAAATGGAAGGTCACATTCAATGCTGCCAAAACTAAACTTGTTTCCTTCAATAACGACAAACCCGACAAGCAGCAAAACCCATCCCCTTTACAATTGAGATCCCTAGATGTAAGAGAGCCTTATATTCCAGTAGTTTCTTCCCCAGAACCGCTGGACTTTGGAATTCCCTTCAGAGTTCCTGCTTCCCCAAATGTACTGACATGCAGAAGTTCAAGTGTAACGTGAACTGACATCTTGCTGCCCAACTCCCCACATAGTACCCCTGTAGCTTATGTTCCCTGATTTATCTGGTATGGATAAGATTATGATCAGCGCATAATTGATATAATCCGTATGTAATGACTTAGGGGAGTGGGTTCTGGTTCATTAAGGGGTATGAGTTCAGTATGCCCGAAATTTGTGGGAATGTACATATAATATCGTGAAATAAAGGAAGAAAACGGTAAAATGATGCAATCTTCCTATTAACCAACGATTAAATTTATAAGCATTAGTATATGTTTAAACTCTACTGAACACAGAAATAAATAACTACAACACAAAAGTAAAACAAAAAAGATATATTGAAAGCAAGAAAGAATATACAATATTAGCATAGTCCATTTGTATAGTTATGAGGTGACCGTCTCTGCAGAGGGTGTCGGTTGGGGTAGTCGCCGACTCTCGATCTCGTTTTCTCTCTGAATCTCTTGCTTGGTCTCTCGTTGAATCTCTCCCGTCTTTACCGTGCCAACCATATTGATATGGTTGACACTCCACGTATACTAATAAGGTGGATCCTACCACAACGGTATATAGGTATATTGTTGTATTTCCTTTGTTAATTTATATAAGTTCCATTTCAATCAATTATCCGGGTTAGTCTGCTTTTAAAACATTTCTCTAATTCCTATTGGTTCTCATCTCATATGTATGTATGTATGTATGTATGTATGTATGTTCGCGTCCCCCAATCACAGCTAAAGTATGACCTCTGCAACAGAGTGTGTAAGAGCAGGGATTGCCTGAAGAGCAACCATCGTTCCCACAGTAGGTATAAATTTATGAATCTTGATCACATCTCCACATGTATATATGTATATATGTATTAAAAAAAAAATATATATATATATATATAATAAAAAATTAATGAATAAATTAAAAATAAAAATAAAATAAAATAAATATATAAATAAATAAATAAAAATAAATAAATAAATATAATAATATAAAACCATAAAACGCATTAAATGAAATACAAAAAAAAAAAAGAAAAATAATAACTTTACATTACATGGAAATGGATGAATAATCAACAATAAAGCAAGGGGAAGATAGTCTCCTTCTGTCAAGAAGTGCCGATCACCATGTATGTATGCATGCATGTATGTATGTATGTATGCATGTATGTATGTTTGTGTGTTCTGTTTAGTTTGGTAAATTAATGTTATTGCTAGAAAGTTTATCCTAGGTTTTTTGCGAAGTATTTATATATTTATATAATAGTTGTTGCAAATTTAAATATATGCATCAAAAACAGCAGTAGAACTTGTAACACCTTTTACTTTAATTAAAGTTTCCCTGTAAAGAGATAACATTACAAACTCGGTTTGCAATGTTATAACTCCTTGTTCATTAATTTTATATATATATACGTACTTTTTTTCAATTTTCTATATTTAATTTCTAATTTTATTTATTTTGCCATCAAGTTTGATTTTTCTTGTTTGATTCTCTAATTGAATGTCTTCAAATCAGATGTTTTGTTATTCTGCTCTCCTAACATTGTGATTTTACTTTCGACATTTGAAATCTTCCTAAAAATGTATTTACTTTGAATCTTATTTGCATTTTTCTATATTTGTCTGAAATCGAAATATATTTGTTATCGCTACAAAATGTCGGCTTGACTCAGATTAGAATATACAGCTTAAAACTGTTCATTTTATTTCCAAATCGATAATCGACTCGAGTTAGTTGTAAACAGCGGCTAATATTTCTATATTGTCACCCATACCAGTAGTGGCGAAATTACCTTTTGCTTAATCCAAGTGATTTCATGGAAACCAGTGTGTCAAAATAAAAAAAAAACAGATGTGTTTCTATTCTGACGGTAATCCATAAGAGTATGCGGGCTGAAATCGGTACAACTACCTCAAAATCGCATTATTTCTTTCTCTCTCTCTCTCTCTCTCTCTCTCTCTCTCTCTCTTTCTCTCTCTCTTCTTCTTCTATTTTTGTTTGAGACAATCTTTGAGAATATTTTATTTACATAATTAGTAATATTTTCTTCCCCTTATAAATAATTGAGTGTTAACAAAACTGATTCACACTTGACCGAACAAAGCAGTCCCCAATAACAGTCACGCTAACGCGGAGACATTTATTTAACGACGATCAGTGATGCGTGTCCGCCATGTTGGATGCTCTTCTTTCCTTTCTATTTTCTACTTCGTTTCCTCAATGTTTGACGGCCTGTCTTTAATATTTTTCTTCTCTTTTGTGTGTCGCCCTTTCTTTAGATTCTGCGTGACTTTTTTCTTTTTCACCCTTTGTGCTCTTTTGTATTTTAGCAATGGATGTGAAGGACTTAACGAGTGATAGATGAACGAGATGGAACGGCATTAAAAACGATGCAAGACACAGGGATAATCATGGCCGTCGAAAGTTGAATGGGTGTTTTCAAAGTGAAAAGGGAAGGAGAATAAGGGGGAGGATGCAAGAAGCTAGACGACCTATGGGGGATCAGGTTGAGGAAGGTGATAAATCTTGTAAAGGAGAAAATAATACGGGTAGAATTAGGGTACAATAGGTGGGGAAATTAACTTTGAAATCCAAACAGGGTGACGCAGAAAGGGGAAAAAGAGTTGTATTAAAAACAAATGAATACAAAAAGAGTGAAAGAAATCGTTGTCAGGAAATAAAAATAATATAAATAAAACATAGCAGGTGATTTAGATAGGTATGTCGGGGAATGGGGTATACGTGATGAAGAGAGGGGCATGTGAAGGAGTGGACGATATAAGAGTAGCGAGTGACAATGAGGAAGAAAAAGAAGAAGAAGAGGAAGATGAAGAAACCAAAGATGAACTAGAATAAGAGGTAAAAGTTGAATGGTTTAAAACAACCAGGTGAATAAAAAGGATAGAAAAAATGAGTAACAATAATACACTAAAGAAGGAATGGCAATAAAGCAAAATGGAAGAGAGGAGAAAGATGCAAAAGTAATCACACGATGACGACGAAAAATACTAAAATAGGGTGTAAAAAAGGGAATGAAAAAATAACAAATGAAATCTATTTACCTATAAAGTGTACTTTTTCTCACTCTGACATTGATATTAAACCCTTCGTTTACTATTGGTATTTCTTTGACTATCCACATAAGTAAAATGTGACACAAGGTCGTTTTAATATGGGAAAACAGATCCCTAAAGAGTGCACTCTGAAATTAGGCAAAATACTGTGTAAGACGGTTTTCCCCTACTTTGACTTAGGGCAAATTAGCTTAATTGTAGCAGCAGCACTTATATTACGCTTCGATCACAGCCCCAAGGCTAGATCCTACTTTTTCTATTGGTATTTATTCGCTTCCCATGAAAGCAAAATGATAGAAAGTGAGTTTTAATGTGGGGGAAATAAGCTCCCAAAAAAGGGTGCTCTGGCAGTAGGCAAAGGTAAAAACTGCCTTAGTATAGAAGTTGTTTCCCTTATATTGACTAAAGACAAATTAACTTAAGTGCAGTATCAAAACAGATGCTACACTTGTATCCAGCCCTAACGTTATGAATACTAACATATTTCATAAATCTTTTTGATCTTCTCTACCTTCGATTTGAATTTACCTCATCTGATTAAACTGATCATCGAATTTGTATCTGGAGTTTACAAAATATATATTTTTTAATCTACGAATTAAGGGGTACGCCCCCTACCTATTTGATATTCCAGAACTCTTTGTTGTTATAGCTACTCACATTTGCTAAGCAATTTCAATTTTTTTCTTTTATGCCAATATGTTAGTATTCATATTTTCCATCTCATTTTATGCTTGAAATAGTATGATATATATTGCGCTATTATTTTCTCCTTAGTTAGAAGTAGGCATACATTTAAACTACGCAGTAGAAGGATTTCTGAACTTTTAATTTAGTATCTCTTGTCGAATAATACAATTTCCGGTTTTTACTTATATGCAGATATTTTAAATTTTATTTTCTTATATTTAAGCTCTTCCCATTTGTGAATAATTGATCATTTGCATCTGGCTTAGATTGTTTGTATAAACACGTAAAATATTTATATCTTACTTTAAGTTTATTCTAATAATATTATAATAATATTATATATATATATATATATATATATATATATATATATATATATATATATATATATATATATATATATATATTCCTCTCCGGATATTTGAGCTACAGAATTGAAACAAGATATCTAGGGTATTTCTCCACTGAAACACCTAGTAATTAGCTTATAGGTGTGCAAGTTGCTGCTAAAGTCTCAAAGTTTGATACGAGTAAACTGAATACGTTCTGAGCATGAGTACATATATAATTCACCTTGAAGTAGCTAAAATTGAATCTTTTTAATCTACGTAGTGATTGCTCAGACGGTAACTACGACCATTGAAGCATAATAAAACGATTAGGTCTATAGCGCTAAATGGTTTATTTCGATTCCTAATGGAACCAAATATGTTGTTTTAATACATTATAACTCCTTACTGCTCCATAATAATATATCTGCATTAGTAGAAATAGCATGCTTCAACATATTTGACGATTGACCAAAGCTGGACGGTCTGCAACTATGTTTCTAAGTTGATGAGGGAGACAAAATTAAAAAAAACAACGAATGAGAACGCAAAAAATTATATTCGTGTAAACAATTATCATATGTGTTTAAAATTTTTGATGGCGGACGTAGTAACCAAAAGTGCTTAATATGCTGGAAATAGCAGGTATAATTAAATGGCGCGTTGCTGGAAAAACTGATATCAATATTTTTTTTGTTTTACTATTTCATACCAGAAAATGTACTCGGCGTTTACCGGGCTAAAAAGTTTCATATAGTGATGAAAAACGCTCACTATTTTTAATGGGGAAGGTTTGTCAAAACGTATCTTCATTTATTCTCTTTGTTTTTTTGCTAGGATTCTTGCCTGACGTCTTTCAACACAGAAATAGCAGTCGAACAATATCAAATAAGCAACAACATTACTAGATGTTATGTATTATTGTGACGCGAAAAAGATATAATGATGAAAAATATCAAATAAACTCGTTTGAAACCGATGGTCCCGTCGGTTGAAACCTGATCATAGGGGGCCGTTTTAGATAAACATTTCAAGCTCTTCAACCGATAATCATCTGCTTTAAAGAGAGTTGGACATGGGTATATAAAACAGTTCACTGTTATCAGGTTTTAAATCGACGGTACCAATGACATTAAAACTGTCTGTAAATAAAAATATAAATAATACGCTCTTATTTTCGTGCACTGCTGAAATCTCCTTCACTAAAAATATAACTAAATATATATATACATATATATATATATACAAATATATATATATATATACATATACTTCTCTAGAAACATATTTTCTTATAACAAATACCAATCCTTATTTAAAAAGCACAATATAATTACAGAGCAATATAATGAATAACTGACAAAAAAACTATATTCCAAAATCCATGATGTTTACCATCTTATAATTTATTATTTTTATTCGATTGACATTTACAATTCCTTACAGTATTTGTTTCGTAGCGCAAAGTCAATCACTTAATTATTATAGAAAGTGTTTCGTAATATATATATATATATATATATATATATATATATATATATATATATATATATATATTAGGAAACACTTTCTTTATTAATTTATGAGATATTTTAATATGACATATTGGTTTTGGATGAGGATTTATAAATATTTTTAATTCTAACTAAAAACAATATTCAAAAACAAAATAACGAATAAGCGAAGCAAAATTGGGAGTATTCAGCGGTAAAGGCATGAGAAAAATAGGTCATAGTTTATGAGGTTTGAAGAGAAATGACGTAGAAAAGGGTAGTAAACATAAAAGAAAACGAATTAAAAAGAAGTGTTTTTGCGAGAGTAAGAGAAAGATAAAGAGAGATAGAAAGTGAGAAATCGAAAAGATAAAAGAAAATCTGCGATCGTGACAAGTGTCCGTCAAGTTGTGGCCTGCAGCGTCAAGTGAATCGGACAACAACGAAAATGACAATGGAGCTAAGAATAGGAGTTGTCAACCGGGAACCAAAATATACACGGAACTGGAGGAAAGAAAGAAAATTAAAAAGAGAAACAGAGGAAATTTCTGTTAATGAGTAAAGAACTCTGCCCGAAGAATCTGAAAAATAGTTTGTAAACGCGAAAAATAAAAGAAAAATATAAAAAAATAAATGGGAATTTTGTGAAAGGAAACTTATTTAATGGAAGGCGAAAAAGAAAATTGGCTTTTGGGATATTTGTAAATGAAAATGCCATTTCAAGAATTAAAGGAGTTAAGAAGGAAGAAAAGGAAGCGCATTGCATACATGTAGATGGACAACCGGAGACACAGAGAGAATAAAAGCAAAAATTATACACACACACATACACACACATGAACACACACGCACACACACGCTCATATATATATATATATATATATATATATATATATATATATATATATATATATATATACATGAATTTAAGAAAAAATTGCACGAAAAATGGCATCCGCAAAATGGCACCTGTACAAATGGCAAAAGGCAATGGATAGGAAAAATGCCGCTTTGATAAAGGTATAATCGATCCAGAAGTTTGGCTAAGCTCTCACTCCTTCATTTAAAATAGGACTAACCCCCTTCCCCCAAAAAATTAAATACATATTTTTATATACAATTACACAGGTAAGGGTAAAGCTAGGCTTTTTAATAGGGGCTAATCAAATTCAACATAAATCTGAATATGTTTTCTGCTAGTTTGGCTGATTCTTTCAGCGCGCAAGTGTGAAAAAGGTTTTAGCGGTAGAGATATGTAATGTGAAACTTTATTATTTTATATCCACTTTCTTTCTCTATTCGCTTGACTATTCATCATAATTTATAACTCTACCAAAGTCATTATCACAGCAAAAGACAATATACAATCAACGGTATATTTTGATATGACAGGGGCGTGTCTGAAATGAATGCTCTGTTTTAGACCACAATCGATTTATGATATATGATATTTGCATTTTAAATTTTAATTAAAGCTATTTTATAAAATAATTTTCTAAAAAAACGACAATGGATGCTCTACATTGCAATATAGACCTCAATATTGTTTAGGTAAATATAGCAGCATACAAATTTTATTTGTATTTTATCAGATAAGTATGCATAAATAATTATGAAATAATTATTAAACGTTATAATTATTTCTGAACCTAATCGAATTTACTTTTTCAAAACTAAATCTAACAGAGCTAAACCCCTTTTTTAAAACTTGTTGGATTTGGGGCTTAGCCCGCAATCACGTACAGCCATACGTTTTCGTTGTGAAAGTGACATTTTTACATATGTATTCACTTTCGCCATTTTTACCGGTGCTATTTTATCGGGGTAATATTATCCGAACACTATATATATATATATATATATATATATATATATATATATATATATACACACATATATATACATATATATATGGGTGTGTATGTGTATGTGTATGTGTGTGTGTGTGCGTGTGATGTTAATATATAATACATTGGACGACAAGTTGTTACTTATATTTAACTTGAAGGAGAGTGCAATTCAAATTTTCCTTTTTTTATTCTTATAGGAATATATAATACATGCATATATATATATATATATATATATATATATATATATATATATATATATATATATATATTCTCTAAGTATAATAAGTACCGAAACCATAGTGTATTTGGTATAGTACTAGTTATATTATTGTCTATCTTTCTCTAACTGGAAAAACATTATTCTTGTAATATTAAAAAAATATAAGCATGCGTATATATATATATATATATATATATATATATATATATATATATATATATGATATATATATATGATATATATATATATATATATATATATATACATTATTTCTCGCGAGAGTTCGTTAGACTCTTGCATGGAATTTATGTTTGAACGTGTTTTACTTATATTCACGTGGCGTTTTATATGTTAGTTAGCAAATCAGATTGTTATTATTGTTATTCCCGCACTTATTTATCCTGTATGGTCAAGAATAAGCCAGAGATTTATCACGTGGTAAGATCAATCGCATGCTATAGTCTAACAATTCCCAGGAGGAGTTAATGCCAAAAATTTTCTGTTGCTAAATTGACTTATATACATTGAAAATTACAACCTCGCTCTTCTACTGTATTAAACACTATTGAAATCAATACTGAAAATAGATAGATAATAGATAGAAATGGTCGACTAGCGTACTATCGGCAAACTTCGCAGAGACAAAAAATATATAATCCTGTGACTGACATTGTCCATCGTTCTAACGCTCAACGCGGTAACCACCTTCAGCAAGGTTAAAGGTTCTCCTGACTTGCACGCCCTTTGCTGAGAAGTGAAGGAAGTCTGCATTTTCTTTATTTGCGAACGCACGTCATTCTTTCTATTCAAGTTTTTTTAAACTTTAGTCGTGAAGGTGATGCTTCCTTATATGCTGTCGCTTTTAGCCAATGCGAGCTATTATAAGGCGAGAGAGGGAAGATGGTGTCGTAGGGTGGTTGTATATTGAGGCGAAGGAAGGGTAGGTCGACTTATTTAACTAAGAAAGAAACCCGTTCTAAAGAGCGAACGCGATTCTTTTGAGACGGCAGTCAAGGCAGTGCTGTCCTTCCCTCTGACGTGTCCTGTCTGATTTTTCAATTTTCATACGGAACAATCAGCCATTCAAGTTGAATGGCCGCGTGTTGATTTCATTACCACGAACAACAATATCAATTCACTATTCGTCGATTTCAGCTGAATGGCGTGTATTTGTCCCTGTTCTTCCATTCTATCACAAACAAAAGCCGCCTTTTCGGAGGGCCGATCGAGCCCATTCAGCGCACCACTTCATGTGTATTGTGTGTGGACAATTGAGGTTTCCTACGTCATGCACTGCTATTATATGGACATTATAGTTCCCTTGTTGGGCAAAATCATTGCAAGGGTTGTGTTGAAGCAGATGAGGAATCAACGACATTTGCCGTATTTTATTTGAACACAAGAGTTTTAGAAAAGAATCGGGAGAGAAATAGGGAAAGAAAGGGAGAGAAGTAATACATATACAAAGAAGAGAGACGTTATAAAATGAGTAAAAAACAAATTTAAATGGTGAACAAAGATGGAAAATAAAGAATAATTTGAACGATGCCATAGAAAGATAAAAGGAAAAGAATCTGAAGAAAATTGAATCAATAAGAATAAAAGAAAGTCTTTAAATAAACGATGAGAAATGAGGAGGATATATTGAAAATTGGAATCTAATAATAATAATAATAATAATAATAATAATAATAATAATAATAATAATAATGATAATAAGAATAAAAATAATAATAAAATAATAATAATAACAACAACAATAATAATAATAATAATAATAATAATAATAATAATAATAATAATAATAATAATAATAATAATCATGATTAAAAATATCCAAAACAAAAAATAAAGGTATAGATAATTATGTAAGAAAGCATAAAATAGTGAATGGAAATTAAAAAAAAAGAAAAAAAAAGAAAAGAGATTTAAGTGGGAAACGCAACGGAAACTAAAAACTAATAAAAATAAAGGGAATGAGAAAAAAAAAACAACATATAAATCAAAACGCAAAAATATTTTGCAGAGCTACCTGGCGTTGTCCGGGAGTGTTCATACAAGAATTAAAGCGTTAAGATGGTTTGTAGCACATTTATTTAAAAAAAAACCCTTTAATATGCCCATCGTTTCTCTTAGAATAAACTAAGTCGCTAAACTAGTCCTTCATATCTTAAATCTATCTGGAAATTGCTTCAATATAATAGACTAAAGTTAGAAACAGCTGTCTTACTCTGCTTTAACCAATATTTCTTTTTGCAATTGACTTCGAATATAATAAAAACAAATCTATTAGTTATCACTCTACGCACATTCTAACTGGAATGGGATCAATACAATAATTACAGGAATTTGTTTTCTATAACTGGACCGATAATTCTGATTATGTAAAGATGAAAAAAGTATCCTGTGTAAGTTCTAGCGTTTATCCAGTATACACATAATAAGGACTTTTTCCTTACCTAAAATAAGCGGAAACAATTCTAACACTCCCACCTTTCTTTATTATATTATTTTTAACAATGAAATTTACCAACAGTTTGATAAGTAAGGCAATTATCAAAAACGAAAGTAAAATAGAAAAATAAGCAAAATAAAATTCCGGGATGAGTAAGAAAATGGCTATATAATATGTTTAATCTACAGAAAAATAACCAAAACGCTTTAGGTGAATTGTGAAAAAGCGTGTGAGTACGTGCGATACGTGGTATTATGTATGTTACTGTAAGGCTTATTCGTATCCATTTCCTTTTCTCTTTTTCTCTCTAAAGTTTTTTTTTAGGATTGCATACCATACATTCTATTACAAGTTTTATGTGAAGTAAATTTGTTTTCGAAATATTCGTAATTTCCGTTATTCCACAAAACACGTGTAAGGCGTAAGATATACAACAGTAGAGAAATACTTATGCGAATAAATATATTATTTTTCTCATTTTGGAATTACAACTAAAGACGTGTATACTACAAATGTTAGAATTCAATATTGCTTTCAATTCAAATTATCATCAATATTATGTATATTCCATAGTGTATATGTCCTTATAACCGTAAGGATATTTATTTGTAAGTATACATATGTATTTTAACGGTGTATGTTCAGACGGGCTGGAAGCACTTGTACCCCTTCTAAATAAATACCCTCGACAAACCCGACAAGCAGTATAATCCCACCACTTTACAGTAGAGATCACTAGATGTAAGCGAGCCTTCTACTCCAGTAGTTTCTTCCCCAGAACCGCTAGGCTTTGGAACTCCCTGCTAGGTTCCTTTTTCTCCAACTGTACTTACATGCAGAAGTTCAAGTGTAAACCAACATCTTGCTGCCCAGCTACCCACCTAGTTCCCCTGTAGCCTATGCTCCTAAGAGTAGCCCCCTACATCAAAGTGGCAATGTGCCTTGTCTGGGGTAAAAATATAATGAATATATATGATAAATATATATATATATATATATATATATATATATATATTACATATAAATTGATATTGATATATAAATTTATATATATATATATATATGTATATATATATATATATATATATATATAGCATCGCAAGAGAATTTTACCAAATTATAGACAAAAATTTCCCGCAAGATAGTAAACTAAGTCAGATAATTAAGAAAAACACTGTTAAACTATCATTCTCAACGTCTGCTAACTTAACACATACGCTAATTGGATCAGATAACACATAATTACACAATTATTTTTGAAAAACAGAAATAAGAGAGAAAATGAATCTTAAAATGTAAAGCAATGTAACTGCCGGGACCCTAATGAATGTCCAATGGGGGGAAACTGTTTAACGTCAAACGTAGTATAATAAATGTGAAGTTATAACAAATAACGAAACTAAAGTATGCCTGGGAAGCACCGGAACTTGCTTTAAGGACAGATATCGTAATCACCTAGCATCGTTGAAAAATGAAGCTGAGAAAGGTTTGTAGGGGTTGTTACGTCGAGGAGGTACAAGTGTTTGCAGTTCGTCAGAGCATGTATTTTGAACCCTGTCCAGGAGCGAGAGACAAGCTATTCTTCTATTAAAATATCCACCTATTTAATCCAATCCCAGGCGATGCCGGGTATTCTGCTAGCTAACATTCCATCTATTTTATTCAATCCCGGGCAATGACGCGTATTCTGATAGTATATATATCCACCTATGTAATCCAATCCCAGGCAAGGCAGGGTATTTTGCTAGTACTTATATCCACCTATGTCATCGAACCCCGGGTGACGCCGGGTATATTACTATTACATATATTTACGTATATTCTCCAATCAAAGGCAACTATACTAGGAAACATTCCACCTACTCCATTCAATTCCGGGCGACACATATTTCAACTTATCACATCCCATCCAGGGCGATGCCGTGTATTCTGCTAGTACAAATATTGACATATGTCATCCAATCCCAGGCGATGCTGGGTATTCTGCTAGTACATATATCCACTTATAACATAAAATCCTGGGTGACGCCGGGTATTCTGCTAGTGCAAATATCCACCTATATCATAAGAACCCAGGCAACGCCGGGTATTCGTCTAGGAAATCTTCCACCTATTTTATCCAATCCCAAGCAACGTAAAGTATTCTGCCAGTACATACATCCATCTATCTTATCACATCCCGGGCAATTCCAGGAATTATTCTAGTATATATGTCCACCTATTTCATCCAATCCCAAGCAACGTTGAGTATTCTGCTATTACAGATATCCATCTATCATCCAATCTCAAGCAACGCCCTTTATTCTGCTAGTACATATATTCACTTATGGCAGCTAATACCGAGCAACGGTGGATTTATGCTAGTATATATATCAACCTCTCATCCAATGGCGGGCAATGGCGAGTATTTTGCTAGTACATATATCAACATATCTCATCCGATCCAGAGCTATGCCGCGTATTTTGCTCATACATATATCCACCTATCACATACTATTCTGGGCGACCCCGGGTATTCTGCTATTACAAATATCGACCTGTATCATCCAATCCCGGGTGATGACGTATATTTTGCTACTACATACATCCACCTATCTCATACAATCCAGGGCGACGCGTAGTATTCTGCTAGTACATATATCTACCTATTTAATCCAATCCCAGGCAACAGCGGGCATTCATCTAGTATATATATACCTACCTCATACAATCCCTGGTGACGTCGGGTATTCAGCTAGTACAAATATCGACCTATATTATCAAATCCCAGACGACCCCAGGTATTCTGCTAGTACAAATATCAACTATGTAATCATATCCCGTGCGATACTGGGTATTCTTTTAGTGCATCTATCTACCTATCTCATCCAATCCCAAACAACGGTGGGTATTGTGCTAGTATATATATGAACCTATCTCATACGATCCCGGGCGATGCTGGGTATTCTGCTAGTTCAAATATCGACCTATATCATTCAATCCTGGGCGACGCCTGGAATTTTGCTAGTACATATATCCATTTATCTCATCCAATCCATGCAGGGTATTCTTCTAGTATACATATCCACCTATGTCATCCAATTCCGGGCGATTACCAGTATGCTGCCAGGGCACATTCCACCTATCTTATACAATCCTGGGCCACACCGGGCATTGTGCTAGGAAACATTCTACCTATTTAATCCAAGCCAGGGCGATGCTCGGTATTCTGCTAATATATATATATATACCCATCTATCTCATCCAATCCTTGGTAATACCGTGTATTTTGCTAGTACATATTTTGACCTATCACATCCCATCCAGGGTGTTGCCATGTATGCTGCTAATACAAATATTTACCTTTATCATCTAATCCCGGGCGACACTGTGTATTCAGTTAGTACATACAGGTTTACAGAAATTAACGTTACTCGATAATAAGGAAGAAATTATGCCTGGGATATCAAGATTCGGAGAAACGGAAGGTTCTGCTTGGGATATCAAGCTTTAGAGAAAAAAACGTTACTCGAAAATAAGGAGGAGGTTATGCCTGGGGCGTCAAGCTGTAGAGAAACAAATGTTATTCGAAAATAAGGTGATACTTATGCCTGGGATTTTATTAAACACTCACCAAATATTGAAATCTGTAAGTATAAGCCTGATTAACGCTGAATAACTTATATAATGTTTAATTCGTTTAATGTTTTAATTTTAGCACGGTCCGTATTCCATAATAGAATAAAAATATACCATCTTTTCATCTACTCGAAAATAAGGAGGGAGTTATCCCTGGGATCTCACTAAATCCATTAACTCACATTTCGAATAAAATTAAAATACGTAAGCATAAGTTTGTGAAACACACGCTGATTAACACATATTATGCCTCTCCTTTCCCTCCCTACTCGCCTATATGCAATGTGTTGGGTTGAGAAATGCATTGTTTACATTTTATGATATACCAACTCGATCCTCGTCGGTAAAAATTTCAATCACTCGTAATTTTATTTTCCCTCTTCGATTTTCCTGTACATTTTGTAATCTATATTTTGAAATGCGATAATTACGTTGGTACCAATATTTCGACTCGAAAATTTATATTTAACTCTTGGTTATAATATCAAGTTACCTTCGAACGCGGTTAATGTATGTATTAAAAGTCGCCATTAAAACGTGCTGACGTCACATCACGTGACGTGGCTAAGCGTTTTTTCAAGTATATATAGGTAACATAAGAATCTATTTTAAATTATAGAGAACTAGCAGGAGTACCCGGCGTTGCCCAGTTATTTGGTGGTGTGTGTGTGTGCAAGAAGGGTAGGGGTTAAATTAAAGAATAAACGTAGTAATAACCCTGTTTAAATATAAAAATAAACACGATGTTAAACTTTTTTTTTAATCGGCAAAACTAAAACAAAAAAAAATCAGCGAACACATGTAAAACTTTTTTAAAAAAGAAATCAGAAAAAAAAACAAAAAGCATAAATCAGGGGAAAAATACTAGACATGTTCGGAAAAACAAAAAAAACACAGGTAAAGGCGAAAAATGGCATGAATAACCCTTCTATCTGTTTAACTGCATGATGCGTTCCAGCCAGTCCATTCCAGTTTTTTTAATTGACTATATAACGAAATAAAGCTAAAAAGGGCATAAATAACACTGCGATTCGGTTAACAGTATGATGCGTTTCACCCAGTAGAATTAAAATTCCATTACAGTTTTTTAAGCAACTACGAAGTAAAGAAAACCCAAACCAGGGTTCCTTCGTAACTGCTTCTTGCAAACGATCCCGCCACGGTGTTGAGTGGTGGCGGGTAAAGGAGGAATTTATTAGAGAGAAAAGATTTTACCATTTTCATTGATTTTAACCGATATTGGCAGTGAACTCTCCGCAGATAGAATATAGGAATCTACGATTATCGATGAAGTGGAAAGGTAATTGGCCTATAACACACCTCAATGAATTCAATTTATATATATATATATATATATATATATATATATATATATATATAGGGATAAGAATGTATTTTAAATTATAGAGAACTAGTGGGAGTACCCGGCGTGTCCTGGTTGTTTGGAGGCGTGTGTGTAAGGAGGGAGCTAAAGTAAAAAATAAGCGAAGTAATAACCCTGTGTGAATAAAAAAGAATAAAAATAAAAACTATCTTAAACTTCTTTAAAAACTCGGCAAAACTAAAACAAAAAAACAGCGAACAAACATAAAACTTATTTTATAAGAAATCAAGAAAACTATAAGCAGAAAACTGGGGAAAAAGACGCTGGACCTGTTCGGAAAAAAAAAACACTGCAAAAAGCGAAAAAAAAATGGCATAAATAACCCTTCGATTCTGTTAACTCCATGATGCGTTTCACCCAGTACCATTAAAATTGCACTCCAGTTTTTAAGGAACTACAAATAAAGAAAACCCAAACCGGTGTATCTTCGTAACTGTCTCTTGTGGACGATCGCGCAATGGTGTTAAATGGTGGCGGGGGAAGAAGGAATTTATTAGAGAGAAAAGATGTTACTACTTCACTTGATCTTAACCAATATTGCTAGTGAACTTTCCACAGCTGGAATATAGGAATCTACGATTATCTAGGATGGGGCTAAGTAATAGGACAATAACACACAGATATTGTGCTGCAGTTTGTGGTGTTTACATTTGCATGAGATGTCTTGATATTTAATCCTATTAAAGTCAAAATCAAAGGGGAAAAATTAGTTCATTTATATACATAGAAATTACGTATTATATAACGTGACAATGTATCTAAATCTGATGACCCTCCTGCAGAAAAATTGCTAGATGAGCAACATAGATTTGACTGTTGGGACCGAAATTTCGATATTGGGTTGGAGCTTAAATATGATACCAAATTTGTCAATTTTGGTTGTGCCTGTCAAAGGTTTTTGGCGGACATACTAACATACATAATACATACAGACAGACACACATACATACATACATACAGACAGACAGACAGGGGAAATTTCAATAATAGACTAGCGGGGGTTGCTCGGAACCGTATAAACAATGAGAAAATTTATTATTCTTCGGATAGAGGAATTTTTAATGTCTGTGTATCATTAGCTTTTTTGAGCAAATGAATATTTTACCTACCCTAGGGCGGGTATTACACGTATCAAATAATTGTACCTTATCTAGGATAAGTAATTTATATCATATATATGAAATAATGTTTTCTTTGCGGGGATTCTTGGAAATATGCAACACATATTTAAAATAATTTTACCTACAATTATTTTCCTTGATTTAGCCCACATAATCCTCTTCCTCTTACTAAACTAATAACTTTGAGACACTTTTCCGGCTGGTTATTTCATTACAAACACACCAATAAAATAAATACATTTCATCATGTTTCATAATTCTTGGATATGTTAATAATTTCGACCATCATTTTTCATGATTTAACCCACATACTCCGCTTCCTCTTACAAAATTAATAACTTTGCTACATCAATCTACAGAAATACTTTTGTATTCCCAAGAAGTCACCCATCTGATAATGAACAGACTCCATGTTGCTTAATTTTAGTGATCTGTATAAATCATTTGGTAATCCCAATTCGTCACCCATCATAGAATGACCAACCTCATTGTTGCTTAACTTTAGTGATTTACATACAGCATTTTGTATTCCCAAGTAGTCACACATCTTAGAATGACCAACCTCATTGTTGCTTAACTTTGGTGAGCTACATAAAACATTTTGTATTCCCAAGTAGCCACCCATTTGTTAATGACAAAGACAACGTTGCTTAATTTGGTGATCTACGTAAAGCATGTGGTATTCCCAAGTAGTCACACATTTGTTAATGACAAAGACAATGTTGCTTAACTTTGGTGATCTCCACAAAGCATTTTGTATTACCCAGTAGTCACCCATCTGAAAATGATAAATGCAATGTTGCTTAACTTTGTTGATCTACTTAAAGCATTTTGTATTCCCAAGTAGTCACCCATCTGATAAGGACACAGCTATATGTTGTTTAACGTTGAAGTCTGAAGGCAACTTACTCAAATTGTCTGAAATTTCATGCATTCGTATACAATGAAACATGCTACTTCTCCATCGATTTATATTTAACTATGCTTACAGCATACGCAATAACCTATATCTATCGGGTATAACTGTGCTCCATATCAAATGTTCTCTTGAATCTATACTGAGCATATACCTTATCTTTCAGCCATACTAAATATTCAGTTTGAGCACCAAATCATAATTTCTAATAGCAAGTAATCATACTTTAACACTTTATCCTAATCCTTAACTTACTAAACCATATCTAACGATTTTTTACATGTAGGTAACCACTTATCAAGACCCGAAGGCCACTCAGGGATAAAGGTGATTGCGTGTACAGTAATCAATGAGATAGTATTGTAGTGATCATTAGTATTGGGGGTTTTGATAGAGTGTCTTAAGGGGGCGGTTTGTCAGGAGTTTGTTTATGATGAATTTGAAGATGTCCAAGTTGTAGTCAGGGGGGAAACAGGCAGGCGGCAGAGAGTTCCACTGGCGTGCAGTTCTAAGAAATAAGGATTTAGTCACAGATAAAGAGTTGGGAACATTCTTTACAGTAGTTTCAACCAGACGGGTCTTTCTCGTGAAACATTGACGAGGGGGAGGGACGAGGGATTGGAGCTCAGACGAACACCTGCCATGGAAATAGCGATAAAACAAAGACAGGATCGCAACGTCTCTTCTGTGGGAGAGAGGTTGCAGGGAAGAGAAAAGGGCATCCCCTACTAAACCACGAAGTCTATTTTGTACTCTGTCAAGGACGGATAGGCTGTTTTTAGCAGCTCCTGCCCAGATGTGGCAGCAGTACTCCATCTTTGGACGTACTTGGCTTAGATAGAGAATTGCATCAGTAGTGAGATATCTTCTGGAGCGATAGAAGGATCCCACCATTTCCCCAGCGTCCCTGGCAACAGATTTGATGTCGTTGTTCTATTCAGAGCTAGGAGTAAAGGTCAAAACCAGAAGCTTGTCAAAACATGGAGCCTCTCCAAGACGAGAGCCATCCATTTCAATTGATGGTCTATGGGGATCAGAGCGTTGATGATGTAAAGATAGAAGCTTGGTTTTGGATGCATTAAAAGTGGCCAGCCACCTCTTCCCTCATTATCCACGTGCTCAAGATCAAGGAGAAAGAATTACAGAGAACTTTGTAATTTACGGCCTTTGATGTGTTGCCATAGATGGTCGTGTCATCAGCATAGATGTCAATGAATGATTTAAGTAGGTGTCTTGGGAAATCATTGATGTAGATCAGGAAGAGAGTTGGGCCCAGGATGGACCCCTTGGGGACTTCAGCATTAATACTGTGGACCTCTGATTTCTGCCCATCAACAACTACTCCTGTGAACCTATCGGAGAGAAATGATTTAATAATTGAGAAAACATTTCCAGTTATATCGTAGCTGGAAATCTTGTGAAGTATGCCCTTTTGCCATACCTTATCGAAGGCCTACGATATGTCAAGAGCAATTGCCCTGGAAAGAAAACCTTTGTCGAGAGATTCACTAATCCTATGTGATATAACCGTTAGCACATCTGCTGTAGATCTTGCAGAGCGGAAACCATATTTCATACCACTAAGAAGGTTGTTTCTGTTGAGGTGGTTGACTACTTCTTTATTTAATATGGATTCCAACAACTTACTCATGACACACAGGAGACTTATTGGTCTGGACTGAGAGGGAGATGACTTTTCACCTGAATGTTTAAATACAGGGCATAATGATGAGGTTTTCAAGGGTGTTGGAAAGCACTTCTCTTTAAGGCAACGTTTAAACAGTTTTGTAAGTATGGGGACAAGTTCTTGTTAGAGCTTTTTCAGCACTATAAGTGGAATGCCATCAGAGCCAGTTGCTTTACTGGAATCAAGGTTCTTGATTAGCTTGGCGACCTCACGAATATTTGTATGTTGCATAGCGTGTTGTCTGTTATAGGAGGAAATACAGGGAGTTGATGGTCATTGTCACATAGGGTAGAATTAGCTGCAAAGTTCTTGCCAAATAGTCTGGCCTTGTCTGATGCTGACGAGATTACCTCAGGTCCATTGATGATAGTTGGGATAGAACGCACATTTCTGTTCAAGATTTTGTTTTCTATTTTCCAGAACTGATTGGAACCAAGCCGCTGCTCAGCTACTTTGGATTTAAAAGACTGAGCATAGATCTCTTGCAGGTTTTGACCTTACTAACCCATATCTAACCATACACTCCTAAACTTACAAAACTATATCTAACCATACATTAACTCGTCTCTCTCAATCCAATGCTGTTGCAAATTTAGTGTCTTCTACTGCATGAATTTTTGCCTATAACCTCTCCCAGTAAAAATGAAAATTGAAAGCATAGTAATGTCCTTTTTTAACCACGTTTGAGGAGTGAAATTTTTCTGTAGATGTTAACCTAAATACCCGATTTTTTTCAGGAGATATTAACCTAAATAATCAATGAATATTAACTACCCATGCGGGGTCGCAGAACTACCTGGATTAGGATCCAGGCACGGGGCGAACCCTCTCGGAGCTAATCGACCCGTAGATCCTCCCAGGTCATCCGTCTAGGACAGGGAAAACTCTGAAGCTTAACCTTCCTTGAGCTGGTGACTCAAACAAATCACCGGTTGGCAAGCCTTAACTGCTTAAGGAGGAGATAGGCTCTGCCTTTCGCCCGGCTTTCATACTCCTCCTTTGCCTATTGGCCAGGCGTAGAAGTATTATCACAGGAACTCGTCTGAATCACCCAGTGGTTGACCTTGTTTCCTGACTTGATCAATGAATGCCGCTTTTCCCCGCTCCCGCCACATCCCATCCCTCAAAACTGGACACAGTGGGGTGCTTCAATGCTATATATGTCGGTTGAACTGGACTGGCTTTGCCTAATGGATTGAGGATACCGGATTGACAGTTCCTGACTGCTGTTTCTGACTGATAGTACAGGGGTCCTAACTCTTCGGTAGCGCTTAGAGCGGCTGCTCCATCAATAGTTGTATAATATCGGGATGTTTGTAGTGCCATGTCGCAAGGAAACAGGACCATGCACTCCTCCCCGGGGGCTTTCCTGATACCACAATTCTGTGGGTGATGACAGCTTATGGTCTACTTGTATTGCATGTCAGGCATTCTGCACAACTACTTGTCCAGCAACCCCTCACTCACTCACCCTAAACTTTTAAATAAAATGAAATGACAGCTCAAGAAAAACCAACATGCCTCCTCCCTTTAGGCTTGCATTTACGAATATCCGCCGGCTTAGAACAAACTTAGATAATGTTGTGTCATTTCTCCTTGTAAACACCCCGGATACCTTAGCATTAAGTCAAACTAACCTTCACTCCTCCATTCCCTCTAACCACTTTAACATGCATGGTTATCTCTCACTCTACCGTAAGGACTCGGACAGACATATGCATGGGCTTGGAGTCTATATTCGTAACACCCTCCCCCTGACTAGAGAAATAAAACTAGAATCAGACGACCAGGCCTTTATGTGCTTCAGACTAAATATGCTACACAATATTAGCTACTCGTATTTTCTCTACCGCTCTCCCTCAACCCAAGACTGTACTCTAATAAACAAAGTCTCAGACAGCATAGATATAGCACTCTTCCCCGATACTAGCGCAGAAGTACATGTATTTGGTGACTTCAATGTCCACCACAGTAACTGGCTAAGATTCTCTAATCACAAAGACGTAGCTGGTAGCACAACACATGGCTTTTCTATATCCCATTTCCTATCTCAGTTGGTTACATTTCCGACACGTTTCCCAGACCAGCAAGATCAACATGCCTCAGTTCTAAATCTCTTTCTGACAACGGTTCCTGATTACTGTACAACAAATGCCCACAACCCACTCGGGTCAGCTAATCTCACTATGATAATGGTAGAAATCAGCCTAAATGTTCGCCCTAAAACTGAAGACCCACTACTCAAAACAACGAGGTATTACAAAAAGGATAAGTGGGAAACCATCAGGTAGCTCATCAGAGATGCCCCATGGGAAAATATCTTTACTCTTCCAGCGGAACCGTGTGCAAATGAGACCACTGAATGGTTCCAAACTGCAATTGAAGCACATGTTCCTGCACGGAAATTCTAGAGCACGCCCCACTCTCCCCAATGGTTTACTACTGCTTGTGCAGCTGCAATTTGTCCAAGGCAACATGCGTTCCGCAGATTCAACCGACATAAGTCCAGCTCAAATAAACAGAAGTATATAGAAGCTAGAAATAATTGTAAGAGAGTGATAGAGACAGCTAAGACAGGTTACTCTGAAACCACCAGAAAACGCATCGAAGCACAGAAATTAGGAACCCGGGATTTTTATAAAATCTACAACAACGTAGTAAACAATTCTGAGGTTGCTTACACGGCAACTGACAAGGCTAATCTGCTGGCCAGTCGGTTTGCCTCAAACTCCACACTGAACCCGGTACACCACTCCCTACCTGATTTTCCTGTGCAAACAGACGCCACACTAGAGGATTTGAAAATCACCCCTTCTCAGGTACATGCTATTATATTTGGTATTATCAAATCTGACCTATACTGCACAATGACCTTCAAAAGTGTCAAATAGGACCTAAACTGCACAAGTATCTTAAAAGGTGAAAAATCGGACCTATACTGCACTAGTACCTCCAAAATTGTAAAATCAGACGTATACTGCACAATCACATTAACTTTTTTCTAATCGGACCTATACTGCAGAAGCACCTTCGAAATTGTCATATCGGACCTATACTGCACAAGCATCTTAAAATTTTTCAAATCGGACCAACACTACACAAGCACCTCCGAAATTGTCAAATCAGACCTATAATGTACAAGGACATTCAAAATTGTCAAATCGGACCTATGCTGCGGAAGCACGTTCAATATTATCCAAATCGAACCTATACAGCACAAGTACCTTAAAATTTTCTAAATCGGACATATATTGGACCAAATTTTTATAATAATACCTATACTGCACAAGCATCTAAACATTTTTCCAATCAGATATATAGGGCACAAGCAACTTCAAAATTGGCAAATGAGACCTATACAGCACAAGCACCATAAAAGTCTTCCAATCGGACTTATACTACACAAGCGATTCCAAATTTGCCAAATTGGACCTATACTGTACAAGCAGCTTCAAAATTGTCAAATAGTACCTATACTGCAAAAACACTTTTTAAATTGGCAAATCGGACATATACTGCACAAGCACCTTAAACATTGTCATATTGGACCTATACTGCACAAGCACCTTCAAAAGTTTTTAAATCGAACCTATACTGCACAAGCACCATCAAAATTTTGTAAATCGAACCTATACTGCACAACGATCTTCAAAATTGTCAAATAGGGCCTATACTGCACAAGCACCTTCAAAATTGTCAAATCGGACCTATACTCCACAGGCACATTCAAAATTTTATAGTAGGCCCAAAGCGCACAAGCAACATCAAAATATTTCAAATCGGATCTATACTGCACAAGTACCGTCAAAATTGCTAAATCCGACCTATACTGTACAAGCTCAACCAAAATTGTAAAATCGGACCTATACTCCACAAGAACTTTCAAAACTGTCAAATCGGACCTATACTGCACAAGCACCATAAAAATTGTTCAAATCGGACGTACACTGCACAAGCATCTTAAAATTTTTCCAATCGGTCATATATTGCACAAACCCCTGAAAATTTTTCAAATCGGAGCTATAATGCACAAATCCCTTCAAAATTGGCAAATCGGACATACACTGCACAAGCACCTTAAAAATGGGCAAATCGGACCTATACTGCACAAGCACCTGAAAAATTGACAAATCGGGCATATACTACACAAGCACCTGAAAAATTGACAAATCGGGCATATACTACACAAGCACCTGAAAAATTGACAAATCGGACATATACTGCACTATCACCTTCAAAATTTATCACATCGGACCTATACTGCACAAGGGCATTCAAAATTGACAACTCCGACCTATACTGGACAAGAACTTTCAGAATTATCCAAATCGGACCTATACTGCACAAGCACTTCATCATTTTTCCAATCAGACATATACTGCCCAAGCACCTTAAAAATTATTAAATCGGACCTATACTGCACAAGCACCTTCAAAATTGGAAAATCGGACATATACTGCACAAGCACCTTAAAATTACCAAACAGGACATCTACTGCACAAGTTCATCAAACAGTTTTCAAACTGGACTAAAACTGTGCAAGCACCTTCGAAATTTTCCAAACCGGACTATACTGCACACGCACCTTCAAAATCGTAAACTCAAACCTATACTACACAAGCAACTTAAATTTTTTCAAATCGGACCAACACTGCACAAGCACCTCCAAAATTGTCAAATAAGACCTATAATGTACAAGGACATTCAAAATTGTCAAATCCGACATATGCTGCACAAACACGTTCAAAATTATCCAAATCGAACCTACAAAGCACAAGAACCTTAAAATTTTCAAAATCGGACCTATACTGGACCAAATTTTTCAAATAATACCTATACTGCACAAGCATCTAAACATTTTTCCAATCAGACACCTTCAAAATTGGAAGATTGCACCTATACTGCACAAGCACCTTCCAAATTGGAAAATCGGACCTATACTGCGCAATCACCTTAAAAGTTTTCCAATCGGACTTATACTACACAAACGCTTTCAAATTTGCCAAATCGGGCCTAAACTGCACAAGCAGCTTCAAAATTGTCAAATAGGACCTATACTGCAAACGCACTTTTTAAATTGGCAAATCGGACATATACTGCACAAGCACCTTCAACATTGTCATATCGGACCTATACTGCACAAGTACCATCAAAAGTTTTTAAATCGAACCTATACTGCACAAGCACCATCAAAATTTTGTAAATCGAACCTATACTGCACAACGATCTTCAAAATTGTCAAATAGGGCCTATACTGCACAAGCACCTTCAAAATTGTCAAATCGGACCTATACTCCACAAACACCTTCAAAATTTTATAGTAGGCCCAAAGCGCACAAGCAACTTCAAAATATTTCAAATCGGATCTATACTGCACAAGTACTTTCAAAATTGCTAAATCCGATCTATACTGCACAAGATTTTTCAAAACTGTCAAATCGGACCTATACTGCACAAGCATCATAAGAATTGTTCAAATTGGACGTACACAGCACAAGAAAATTTTTCCAATCGGACATATATTGCACAAGCCCCTTAAAATGTTTTAAATCAGACCTATAATGCATAAGCACCGTCAAAATTGTCAGATCGGACTTATACTGCACATGCTTTTCAATTTTTTTCAAATCGGACCAATACTGCACAAGGACCTTAAAAATTATCAAATTGGACCTATACTGCACAACCAATTTCAAAAGTTTCAAGTAGGGCCTTTACCGCACAAGCACCTTTAACATTATTAAAATCGGATGTATACTGCACATGTACCTTCAAAATTGCCAAATCGGACCTATACTGCACAAGTACCTTCAAAAGTGTCAAATAGGACCTATACTGGACAAGGACCTTCAACATTTTCAATTTTGACCTATAAATCACAAGCACCTTCAAAAATTGTCAAATTGGACCTATACTAGACAAGCCCCATCAAAATTATAAAATCGGACCTGTACTGCACAGGCTCCTTGAAATTTTTCAAATCAAAGATATACTGCACAAGCATGTTAAATTTTTTAAATCGGACCTGTACTGCACAAGCACCTTCACAATTGTCAAATGGAACCTATACAGCACAAGCACCTTCAAAATTGTCAAGTCGGACCTATACTGCACAATAACTTTCAAAAGTATCAAAGAGGACCTATATTTCACCTATGTCATACAATCCCGAGCGAAGCATGGTATTCTGCTAGTACATATCCACCTATGCCATACAACCCCTGGCTATGCCGGGTATTTTGCTAGTACATATATCCATCTATGTAATGCAATCCCAGGCGACGCTGGGTATTTGCTAGTACATATATCAATTTTTTTCAATCCCAGGCGCCACCCAGTGTTCTGCTAGTAAAAATTCCATGAATTCTATCCACTCCAAGGTAATCTCCTAATACATATGTCATGCTAGTGCTATGTCATGCAATCCCGGACGACGCTGGGTATTCTGATAGTACATATACACCAATTTTATCTAATCCTGTGCTACGTCGAGTATTCTGCTAGTACAACTATGTAATACAATCCCGGTCAATGTCGGGTATTGGGTTAGTACATATATCAACCAATCTTATCCGATCCCAGGCAACGTTGGGTATTCTGCTAGGAAACATTCTATGTATTCCCACCTACGTCGGGTATCTGCTAGTGCATAATATTTTTATATATATTCCGTAAAACCCTTCCTCCTTAACTGAAGATTATATAAAAAAAACATAACCTCCCAATACTACGAATGGCTTTCTGAATTATGTTTTTATTTAAGAATTTGGAATCAGCAGTTTAGCGATGTGTGATGTTTGGAATAAATATATAATACACATCTTTTTTTTTTACTTGGTCTTTTGGCGAAGATCAAAGTGTAGTATCTGTTCTTAGAATTCAAGCGGTTTCATCTTTCGCCCCAAACCCCACTAAGAAAATAAGGAGGGGGTTATGCTTTGTATGTCAAGGTGTAGAGGAACAAACGTCACTCGAAAATAAGGATGACTTTCTAAATAATAATGTTTTTAGTTCAGATGTGATTATTGGAATATGACATCTTGTCTCAACGTAGTAATCGATAAATATAAATGATACATCTTTTTTATAATAGAAGATAATGCTCGGTAGAAAATTAAGCTGTATATGACGGTTACTCGGTCTTTTGGCTCAGATCAAAGTGTAGTATCTGTTCTTAGAATTAAAGCGGTGTCATCTTTCGCCACCGCCCCACTAAGAAAATAAGGATGAGGCCATGCTTTGCATGCCAATGTTTAGAGAAACAAACGTTACTCGGAAATTAGGAAGATTATATTCCTGGGATGTGATCAAATCCATTCACTTACATTTCGTATATGTAATGTTTACATTTTAAAACAGAGTAAAACGAATCTCGTTTCCTGTCTAGACATCTCTCTCTCTCTCTCTCTCTCTCTGCGTTTGAATATGTGTGTGTGTCTCTTTCTCTCTCTCTTTGCCTTCCTTACTAATAGTGTTACTAAAAAATGTTTTGTTTTCTTGTAAAAACATCGATCGTTTATATTTTTTAAGCGTATTTTATTTTTACTTCACATTTCTGGCTTATTATTTTTCGTTTAACTATTGTATCTAACTATTTTTGACCTGCTAATAACTTTGGTAATGTTTTCATAACGTGAAAGTTACTATTTTGATGTGTATGATAGCTGTCTTTTTTACCGAGAACAAACTCTCTCTATTCAATGTTTTCATATACAGATCGCCATTACGGCTTGCTTGCGTCAAGGTCACGTGACATGACTCAGCGTTTATTAAATTATGTATAAATATCGTTAAAATGTCACTTTTTGCACCCTCCTGTAGATAAAAGGTCAGGTAAGTAACTTAGATTGGACCTTTCGGGCCGAAAATTCGATATTTGTCGTCATGAGGGTGGAGCTTTCGTATGAGACCAAATTTGTGAATGTTTGTTCTGTTTGTCAAAAGTTTTTTGCAGACATACAGACACACATTTTTGCTTTTACATATACAGACTAGCGAGGGGTACCCGGCGTTGCCGGGTGTTTGTAAGTGTGTGTGGTGTAAAATAAAATAGAAACTAAGGGGGATAGGATCGAAGCCGAAGCCCTGAGGTCAAGTTTGAAAATAAAATCGGCCAGCCAGAATGTAGCATTGTTATAAGGGAATAAGTGAAAGATGTTTGAAAGTCGTCGAGCGTTACGACGACGACGATGACGATGTAAGCATTGTTATAAGCGAAGTAAGAAAAGAAAACAACATTTTAATTCAGCGGGGGGAGGGGGGTAATCAAAACATCGAAAAAAAACACAAAAAAACTAACGTAAGGCAAACGACAGATGAAAACAGAAAAACAACACGTGAAAAATGGCTTAAATAAGCCTGTTTCGATATTAAAATTTAAAAATCGGGTGGTACCCGGGTGTTTTTGGGTGTCGCTAAGAATAAGCGAAGTAAAAAAAAAACAGGTGGGTACCCGGATATTTTTGTGTGTCGCTAAGAATAAGCGAAGTAAAAAAAAAAAAAAAACAGGAAAACGAACGTTACGTGAAAAATGGCTTAAATAATACAGGGTTCAATATTTAAATTTAATTCGAAATGTTTTAAATCGAAAAAAAAAAAAACATCTCACACCACGATTCGAACCCAAAACATTTAGATAATGAACAGAGGCCTAAACTACCTGATCTAAACCACCGTATATGAAATTTATCCGTTTTTTAAACTATTTACAGTAAATCAGATCACGACGTCATGACCTCATCTGATGCATGCGTTGTTGACTCCTCCTGTCGAAAATTTGTCGATTTCGGTGTGAAAAAATTAACGTTTCTCTCTCTCTCTTTTTCTCTTTCTCTCTCTCACTTCGTCTTCCTTATTCTAAAGAGTGTTACTAAAAAAGAAAATGGCGTTTGGCTGTTTTGTTTTTGTAAAACCTTCGATTGTTAATATTTTTTGTAAGCGTATTTTTTTTTACTTCACATTTTCGGCTCGTTATTTTTCGTTTAACTATCGTATCTAACTATTTTTAACGCGCTAATAACTTTGGTAACGTTGTCATAGCGTAGAAGTTCATAGTTTAGCTTGTGTGAGGGTTAAAAAAATTACCGATAACAACAATGTTTTTAAAGGCAGACTGCAATTAGAGCTTGCTGACGTCAAGATCATGTGACATGACTCAGCGGGTTTTAAATAAAAGTTGACCCAAAATAAACGGTCCCCTGTACACTTTATGTAGAAGAGTTGGCGCTCGTATTTTGGGGGGCAGTTATAAATCGATTTAAAAATATGTAATGTTTAACATTAAAATGTTACTTTTTTGCCCCCCCCTACAGATAATCGATTAGTTGACTCCTTTCTGATGGTCATTTTGGACTAATTTTTCGATATTTGTCGTCCGGAGGGTGGGGCTTTAATATGATACACAGTCTGTTAATTTTTGTTTGGTTGGTCAAAAGTTTTTGCAGACACACAAACATACATACATACATTTTCGCTTTTATATTTATAGATTAATTCCTTTCATTTACCTGGCAATGGCTTGGTTACTTACAATTAAAAGCTTAGCAAATGAAGTCAAAAGTGGCATAAATTTCGAATATTTTGACTGATAGAAATTTTAACTATACATTGATGTTTGAGTAAGTAGGTACGGGCAAGAATGAGCGGACAAAAATAGGAAGACCTAGTTTTGAAAGCCAATTAATCATCATTTTTGGAAGGTTTCCGACTATCTTTTGATTGTATTGTAAAGATCAGAGACTAAAGTTAATTTCCAAAAAGAAAAAAAAATATTTTTACACGTGAAAAAAGTTATGAAAAATGTTTTCACGGCGAGCTACTCAATCAAACACAATTTTGAGGTTAAATAAATTCATTGTAAAAATCCTTTTAAAAATAAATATTCATTTTCTGTGTCTATTTCAAAAATAATTAGTAAAGTAAAGTCCTAAGATATTAAATTTAAAAAAAAAACGCCTTATTGTGCAAAAAAAAAAAAAAAACGGACTTAATTAGCCCTCAAAAAGCAAGTAATTTACCGTTCGGCAAAAAACGCAACAAACTAAAAACAATGTAAACGCAATTATAAGGAGGCCCAAAATTTCAGCCAATTAAAACGCCGTTTCAAAATGAAGACATGATAGTAGAAGTAGGTAGGGGTGTCAGATTTCTTTTTTTTTTCTCCCAGACGTGCAGCCATACATTTCTATTCTGAACGTTTTTGAAATTTTTTATCATTTTTTGATTTAATTATTTTTATGTTCCTGTTTGTAAATTATTTTTGTTAATTATTGTTCAAGATTATATAAAAATTATGTTACACTGAAAGTTTCACATTCTTGCGAGCAAGGACATTATTAAAATCTTACATATAAAAATTATGCTAAATCTGTAATTATTAAAAAAAGTAGAACAATGTTAGCTATTATATTTTTTTATTTTGTGAAAATATTAAATAAACAATGCTTAAATCAATGGTAATATCGGTAGTTCGAAAAATTTCATTTTCTCCAGGTTATATCGAATTTATTAATGCGGACTGTAGGGGCTGTTTGTAATGTTCCTGTATTTTTTTATTGTTACAAATTAGAAGTAAAACTTTAATAAGTTTTTTTTTTACAAAATGATACATTTCCACTCAGATATAAAAAAAACTAATTAATTTATTATAGTTCGCGATCATTATTTGATAAATACTGAAAATTTCATTAAAATTCATTTCCTGACTTTTGGTGAATTTTTAAGTAAAGGGAGGGATCAAAATGTTTATACATTTTGAGCATCGGCATTCATTTTTCCAATACCTATGAGTAAGCATAAAACACTAGTGTCTGTAGGTGTAATATAATATTTATTTTATTTTATAGATATATATATATGTTTATATATATGCATGCATATATATATATATATATATATATATATATATATATATATAATGACAGAAAGTGACAGAAAAATTTAAAAAAATAAAACAATTAATCTGCTGTACGAGAACTGTAATATTTTACCCTGTTTTACAAAATATTACACATGATTATAAAAATAAACGGCACAGTGCTAAAGAACAAGAAAATAGTAAATTAGAAAATATAAAATTTTGCAGTAATCTATTGCATTGCTGTCAATTACGAATAGGAAGACTTATTTCAATGTATCACTCATTCGATCGCGATCCCGTCTGACTCTTCTGCCGCATCGGCAATTGACAGATCTGAATATTGTCTTGTAATTCCAATGAAATGTACCAATGAATAGAAATTAGAAAAACAAAATCGATAAGGAAATATTAAATGGCAGTTAGTAAAATTATATAATCTATCTTATTTGCTATTTCGAAAGCAACAGCATCGAAAGCAGTAAATTAAATGCCATAGCCAAATAATTGACAGTCATGTCCTCCCAACTCGTTCAAATGACATTAAACAAATAATTTCGTTAAACACTGTAGACGTTTATTAATTATGTAAACTAGCCGGCATATATCATCTTTCCACAACCTATCACAGACATTATCTCCTTCAATCAAGTACGAGTTATAAAACTGTACAGATTTTTTTTTTACTTAGGAGTAATCGCTTATTAATGCCTGAAGATCACTAGAGGAGATGTTTTAATGACTGTAAGGTAATCGTGTAGTAATTTTTAATTGTGTAAATTCGATAGAATTTGATTATTTATGAGGACGGCTCAACAAGATCTTCTTTTCAGTGGATTTGAAGGTTACTATGTTGTATTCAACCGGGAAGCAGGCCAGCGGAACAGTGTTCCACAGGTGGGCAGATTTGGGGGAAAGTATTGTTCATGAAATCTGAGTTTAGATTTAGGCACAGATAGAGAGTGGTGTAGATTGTTTATATTGGTTGTAGCTGGTCGAGTGGTCTTTGTAAAAGTTTGGAACAGGGAGCTATAACATTCAGTAGAGCACTTGCCATGACGATATCGATCACTTTTTATGTAGTCACTCAGAATATTGTAATCAGTTTGGATACTTCTCTGACCTAAGAAAAAAAAATAGAGAAACTTCATAAGCAAAAACCTGAAAAGAAAACTAATTCGTAAAGCATTGTATCGTAATTATAAAGATGGATCATTTTAATTAACGAAAATTATTCAAATCTAAACAATTGTCATGTTATATTAAACACTCTCTAGCGATATTCCTAGAGTCTGTTTTGAAAATTTATCTTTTAAGAATGTAAAAATACCTTATGTGTTCGAATGTGTTACAGAGACCATGTTGAGGAAACCTGTGTTATAGAAAATAATTTGGTGACCATTAAGACGTTTCAAAAAGTGGTCGAGTAATAAAGAAAATATAGTAGGTTGATTGATACATACATCATTGGCTACATATGCGCATACATATTTCTGCAGTGCCTCGTTTCAAGGACATAACTTTATAAGGTGCACGTGTCAATTTTAGACCCATCTCAAGCAATATTAAATTCTTTAGAGACACCGCATAAAGATTCATGCACTTATATAGGCATACATAAAGTGTAAAAAGATGAGCACCATTATTATATTTTGCTGATAGAACAAATCTAATTAAGAAACCAAACACACCAAGTAACTTAAGAATAATCTTATTTCTAGAAAGTCTTCTTCAGAAACGATTGTGTGCTCGATGCGCCAGATAAGTGGAAACGAGTTTCTAAGTAACATGATTCAAGACAATTTACTAAAGAGCAAATCTGTGAAGTTGAGATTATTTCCGGTGTGAATTTGTATGTATTTAATAGTAAACGCAGACTAAGAAGTTACCGTAAAGTTATTTTGATCACCGAAAATAAAATATAATTCGGCGTATCGATACAGAAGCATCATTATCCACATTTTCACCAACACATGTTTACAAGAAAACGTATTTCCATAATGTTCTTTCATAGATAAACCACCCAATGTATTTGAGTTAAATACAAGTGAGAATATACTGACTGTTATTAAAGTAGATACTTCTTAGAATCGGAGACGGTTTAACCTTAATTATGAACAAGCATTAAATATTGATGCAAGTAACTTGTTCTATTTGTCTTATTATTACATTTAACGTCAGCTGTCGATAACAGTCTGTTACAATGAAAAAAAATCATCGATGCAGTAAATGACGCAACATGTTTCTTTTTACTTCTATAAATTTGGCGTGTGTATTTAATTTAATTTCAATTTTATCATATTCTTATTAGTAACTAGTGTGAAGTTTTCCTTTATATATTACTGCGTGCTTATGTCTTATCTTCACATCAACAATTACGCATATATATTATTCCTTAATTGGGATTCATTTTTGAGATGACCATTATATATATTAATTTTATTTTTATTTCGGACTATTATTCTCATCTTTATTATTTGTTGTTTTATCTTTATTGGTTGTTTTCTTTACGACATTTCGGCCAACTATTCCTCTGGCCTTCGTCCGGTGGTAACCGCGACGTATAGGAACTTCACTGTCATCCGTAGTTGTTGTCGTTTCACCACGTCTTGGCCAAGTAAACCTCTGGCACGCTTTGGGTAAGATTGGAACCGCTATCTTCAGACGATGTCCATCTGGAACCGTAGAGATTCAACGTCACTATCAACTGCACCACAGGCCCGGATGAATGCGGTTTCAATCTTACTCAAAGCGTGCCAGAGGTTTACTTGGTCAAAACGTGGTGAGGCGACCACAACTACGGATGGCAGTGATTGATGAGAATGCAGTTAGGAGATATGGAGTTCCTATACGTCGCGGTTACCACCCGACGAAGGCCAGTGGAATAGTTGGCCGAAACGTCGTGCAAAACAACAACTAATAAAGATGAAAACAACAACTAATAAAGATGAGAATAATAGTCCGAAATAAAAATAAAATCAATATAACAATTTCGCAGTTTTACAAAAAAAAAACTATTACAAAAATAATATATTGAGAATAAAATGTGCTTATTTCATTGATCACAGAAACATTTCTTAATATATTAGCAATATTTATCACATTAAACTTGGCCTTCGGACCGGGATCATAGTGTCGTATCTGTTCTGCAGACGCTGCACTTAAAGTAATTTGTCCCAGTCAATGGAGAGGAAACCCTCTATACTGGGACAATTATTATTTTTGGTAACCACGGTGCCCCCTTTTTGCCTACTTTTAGGGGGTCTGGTTTTTAACCCATATTAAAATCGGCCTTGTGCCTAATTTGCTTTGGTGGGGAAGCAAATAAATACATTAAATATAAGTAACACACATGAAATGCAACAAACATATGAGGTTAAATATAAAAAGTTTAATAAATAATTGTAATATACTGAACTTTATGATTTTATATAATTTCTAAAAGCATTTCGTATGATGATAAATTAATTAGCTTTCCTAACAACATCGGATATTTTCTGCTTTTTTCACCCGTTATATTTACTTTTGCACACAATTGACTCCTTACATTCTTCCAATTACTGCCACCTGGATAGAATAGCAAAAAGTAAAAAAAAGAAATGATGAAAACTTATGAAAAAAAAGAAATATGCTAACGTGCCATTGTTTTTCTGTCTATGTGTGTTGAGGAAAATAGAGATGAAGTTTAAAATATGTTTAATCCGACACATCCACAAAGAGTAAAGTATGATTATTTATAAATAATTATTTGTCTTTCATAATATGGATAAAAATAATCAGTCACCGGATCATAACACCAGGTTATATCTATGAACTACATTCAAATGGGAGTCTTCCTAAAATTGGGACTAGGATCGTGAATGTTTTTCATAAATATCGCCATTTTATATCAACAGATGTAATTATCAAATCATAAAAATGACGAATATTCCAACAGACAAATATTAAAACAAAACTCTTAATAAAAAGAAAAAGAAAAAAATCGAAAATTAAAATTGAATGATAACCAAGAAACGAATTTTAGACAAAACCTACCCAAACTGCAAGGCAGAACACGCATTCCAAGAACCAATACCAGGAAACACATAAATACACGCACTCACACACTCCCTCTATACCCCAATACACGCAAAGGGACACACTTATATGACCACGCAGCGATGTACCCCACACGTCCACGCAAGTAATAAGAACACTAATAAAAAAAGAAAAAAAAACTGTTAAAATATAAAAAAGCGGACTATGTATTGACATCCAATAAACAAAAGAAGGGAGGAACCACACTCATGAAAACCTTTTGAAAAGTTTACAAATTACTCAACCTTTTGGAAACATCTCGTATCATTAAAATGGAAGTAAACACCTCTTCCTGAATTTAAGCATTTTAAGTATTTTATATTCTGAATATGTTAGAGACTTTCTGAACATAAAATACGTTAGTAGCTCACTCAGCTATATTTTGATAAACAATTTCAATTTTCGTTCAGTAAAATAAACGTTTTAATAAAATTACTGTGTTCAGAAGTTCTCAGAAAATGTAAGGAACGTAGCAATGTTTTTTGTGGGGGGGGGCCTGCTATTAGTTACCAGAGCAATTTTCCCGACATTCACGTTTTATAGATAGGATTTGTTTATGAGAGATGTTGTCTTGTGTTTTGACATTACATTCAGCCAGAGAAGCTTCTTGTGTTTCAAGCCCCGTACAGTCAGCCAGAGTAGCGTCTTGTGTTTCAAGCCCCGAGTGGTTGTCCTGTTTTATTTAGCCACAAAAAAGTGCTTGTGTTTCCAACCCCGACTATTCGTCCGATAAACATTCAGTCAGAGGAGGTTCTTGTGTTTTAAGCATAGACTGGTCATCCTGTGAACATTCAACCAAAGTGATGATTGCATAAGCATGAACCACTAGCATTTGTAGGTTTGAACTAGTAATTATACATTATATTTAATTATTTAATTATTGTTTAATTATTATTAAATTATTATTTAATTATTTAATTATTGTGTTTCAAGCCCTGGCTGGTCTTCCGATAAGCATTGGCCAAAAAGAGCTTTCTTGTGTTTCAACTCCGACTTGTTTCCCGATGAACATTCAGCCAGAGTAGCTTCTTGTCTTAAGACCCAAATCGTCTTCCGATTAACAGTCAGCCAGAAAAGCTTCTTCTTATTCAAGCCCCGACTGGCCTTCTTATGAACATTCGGTCAAAAAGCTTCTTGTGTTTCAAACGACTAGTTTTCGATGAATGTTCAGTCATAGGAGCGGCTTATGTTTCCAACCCATACTAGTCTTCTGATAGACATTAAACCAGAGGAGCTACTTGTGTTTCAAACACCGACATATTTCCGATGACCATTCAGCCAAGGGCTGCTGGTTAGCATAGCAACTCTTCCAACACTAGCATTTTGTAGAGACAATTTTTTTCTGAATAGCTATTTGTTACCATAGCGACCTCTAAAATTCAGCCAGGGGAGTTTCTTGTGTTTCAAGCCCCGACTAGTCTTCCTTTGAACACTTAGCAAAACAGCTTCCTGGGTTTCAAACCTGGACTGGTCTTCCTAGAAACATTTAGCAAAAGAGCCTCTTGTGTTTCAACAATTGACTTGTCTTCCGATGAACTTTCAGCTAAAAGAGCGTCTTGTCTTTCAAGCCCCGACTAATTTTCATGTGAAAATTAAGCCAGAAGAGTTTCTCTGTGTCTCAAGCACCGATTAGACTTTTGATGAACATTCTTTGCCTTTTTTCCAAAGGTGTAGGTGGCAGCTTTGTACACAGAATACTGGATGAGATGCCAATGCGTCTGGGCGAAGTCTGTTGGGAAATTATCAATAATCTTCTCGGTGGCCTTTGAGAAACCTTTACAGGGTTCCTGCATTATCACTCCTGACGTGTAAACACGGGAGTTACGATTTTTCTTGGAGTCGAGGGGAAGACGCAAATTTCTGCTGACAATAGAGTGGTCAGTATCGCAGTCTGCACTGTGGTTACTGCTTGTGAGAAGCAAATGGTTCCATATAAATTTCAGAGTAATGGCACAATCCAACTGATGGCAATGGATCTGGGATGCCTCCAAGACATTCTGTGGTGCTACATGGTGGCAAATAAGCTGTTAGTATTGCACAGTTATCTGTAGAAGAGCTCTAGTAACTGCTTGCCGTTCGCATTGAGCTTGCCAACTTTATTAGTTTATATTGAAGACCGAAACTTTCAGCAGATAAGTTGTTTAACTGTGATATGTATTCTCCGCTTCATTAGATGTCAATGTTAATATTATTTGTATTTATTTCAGTTTTTAATTTATATTTTTTATTTTATTGTTTTATTCAATAGACTTCCTCGTCCATGAATGTACTCGTTACATCTAGCAAGTTTATTTCAAATATAGAGTAAACAGATTCGACAATTGTATTCTCTTTTACCCCTCTTTCTGTATCTCATTAAAGTGTCATCAGACCATCTATTGAAAAGAGTAGCGTGTTAAGCAGTTACATTTTAAGATTTTTAATGCTTATCTTTATCTAAATCTAAGACTATCTTTAATAGTTTGCATTGAAAAGGGAAGATGTAGCAGATATGTTGCTAAATTGTAATATGTATTCTCCGTTTTATTGGATGCAAATGTTGATATTATTCAGATATATTTCAGATTTTCTTTTTATTTTTTATTTGATTACATTTTGTGTAGATTTTCGCGTCCGGGAATGAACTCATTATAGCTAGCAAGTTGGGGTATAATATAAAAAAAATAGATTCCACAATGCTATTTATTTGGAGTTAGTTGGAGAGGAATCTGTCACCATACGTTCCCTTAACTACATCAATTGTGACTTATATTTACTACAATACTTAATATTATAATGTTTCTCTTAATATAGACTAGACAATGCATTGTGGATACGTTATCGACAGCAACCTTAAATCCCGCCCCTGCTTACTTGTCCCTCCGTCAAATTTTTAAGAGTGATTCTTCTGTCAAAGGGAGAGGACAAAACTGTATTCTAGGTTGGCAGTATTTTGCGTAAACAGTCACCATAGATGTCGGAAATTTTCTGTTTCCTTGCCTATCCTTGTAGCCATGTAACTAATAAGGGTACTGAGGGTAAACGTTTTAACTAGGCTGACGTTATAGTAAGGAACCCGACTCTTTAAGTCCCATTAAGGAGACTGTCCTGCCAGCAGGCGCAACGTACTGGAGTTGCTGTACTGCCATTTCGTTAGTGGATTTTAGACAATGCACTAGCTTCTGGTAGGGGCTTCTCGATGACATATTAGTGGGTAATTGTTATTCAACAAATCACAAAACTTCACCATGGAATCTTTCCAACAAAAATACACGATTAAACCCAGATCTACAACTTCAAACGTAGACCACCACTACAGTGCCCCAATTTCCACCATCAGTGATCTACGTTTAAAGGGTTCAAATCCAATTACATGAAACTAAACCAGACCTTTTATTCCTAACCGAAACTGGCATTGGACTAATAATTGCCATATATGATTTTGTAATTAAAGGATACTTTAACAACATGGAGATATCACTCCAAGATCGCCATCCTCATGGAATATGTGCCTACATTAAAGATTACCTTCAATGTTGTAAGGATATCTCCAGTGAAGATCCGAAATTTCACTACATGAGCTTCCGGCTTACTCTTACTTACACTACTTCCCTTATATTTGTCCTCTATCGTTGAGTTTCTATCTTTAAAAGCATATCTGAGAAAATTGACTACATACTGTATACTGAACCTTCGGGCAACATTCAAATCCGTGGAGACGTCAATGTTCACAGTGTGAAATGGTTAACCAACTAAAATAGGACAAAGGATAAAAGGAGATTCTTTCACGATTCTCCATTGCTTATGACCTCACTCAGATTGTTTGCGAACCCACCCGTATCCCCGACACTGACGGTCAGTACTTAAGTCTCCTATACTTTTTCTTCACAACTTACTCTGAGCTATGTTCATCTTCCGTTCTGTCTCCACTGGGATCTCCTGACCATTCTGCTGTATCGGTAAATATAAAAACAAAATGTAATAAGTCCTCAGACGTACCTCCCCATCTTACAGTATATCGATACTCTATGGCTGACTAGGATATCTTCCGTACATTCATATCAGATCTGCCTCTGCGTTTCATATATAAAAAGGACGTGTGCTTTATACTATCAGACCTGACAAAATGTTTAATTGTAGGTATAGACCGTGTTATTACCTCGAAAAAAAATAGACTGTTTTATAACCTCGAAAAAAAATCCAGTATAAACCTAACAGTCAGCCATTCTCTCCAGGATATCCTGCTGACATTGTGCACAGAAATAAGTTTTTTTCCATTGCTTCTAAAGTATTAGATTTTCGGAGACTAGATTCGCTTTCAGGACTGCCAGCAGGCCTTCAGCTTTGGACAAGAATTGCAGTCTGCACCCACCCGGGCGCTTTAGTCTCCATGCAGGAGTATATTCTCATTTTCTGGAAGTAGTCTGATCCTCGCATCTAGCTACTCGTAGAAAATATATGTGCCATTGGCAGTAGAGCAGAGCGGCGGGGCATAGATACTAAAGATGGGTGATGTATATGAGGAGGCAAAGGCGTATTGAGGATGCGCTCAGTTCCTGACGGCAGAATGGAGTTGCGCCCTGCGCAGGAGACTCCGTGAATCTCGTGCTTTATTTTTATATATATATATATATATAAATATATATATATACGATTTTTTTAATTTCATTATATGCATATATATATATATATATATATATATATATATATATATATATATATATATATATATACATTTTTTATTATATTTCTTTGAATATTGTAATGCTGGATATGGGGCAGCCACACCAGCTGCTAACATTGCCCCACTTTTTATTGAAACAAACCAAGAGCTTTTTTTTAGTATCCTAGCTGTTCCCTTATGTCCAATTTCCTGGATCTCTTTTGTATTTGGTTCACCAGGAATATTAATGAGGTAGGACTTCAGGTTCGTCTTTGTAAGCCCTGTGGCACCTATAATAAATGGTATGATTGATATCTCCTTAAGATTCCAGTTTCTTTTCATATCATGCATGTTTATATATGCGTGTTTATATATAAAAATTATTAAGTAAGGCATATGTACATTTGTGTTTCATGCTTACGTAATCATCAGCATATTCGAACAATTCGGTAATCTAAGATGATCTCGAACACATAACTAGGCAAAGCCTGGAAAATCATGGATTTCATAGAAACATGGGAGCATGAAAAAATATGGTTAAGATTAAAATTAGAAAAGTAAAAGGACTAGTTGTTAAAACTCGAAAATAAAAATAACGATGTAGTAAAACGTACTTTTATAACTTAAAATATTTTTGCATTATGATTTTTCTACAAAATTCTATTTCACATTATATGATAACTTCTTAATGCTGCAATATTTTTAGTTATGAAATTTTAATATTTTTTACTAGAATATTGTGGATTTTTCTTTTCCAGTTTTAACAACTAGTCTTTTTACTTTTCTAAGTTTAATCTTAAACATATTACGTTTCATGCTCGCATTTTCTATGTAATATATATATATATATATATATATATATATATATATATATATATATATATAATTTTGTGACGGGATCAGCCCAATATATTTTCCATATTATTATTTACAAATATTTAGATATTATACTATGGATTTGTTTTTTTCCTGATTACTACAAAACACATGTTAAATGTGCAGATATTTTCTTAAATCTATGAATACAGGGTGGCCGAAAAGTCCCAGGACACTGGCCGAAAGGTCCCTCTATTTAGACACTCTATTTTTAATATTTTAATGCTGTTGAATATGATTGATTTTAATATTCTAATGTTGTTAAAACAAGGTATTTCATTTATTTTTTCAGGTTATGACTGCCATCAGTGTATTTACTGTTGAGAAGCGCTTAATTGCTGCTGTTTGGGTTCACGACCGCATCAGGAATGACATGACTATGGAAGATGTTCGAAGTGCTTTCACAGAAAGATTTGGAAAGCCCGCGCCATCAAGAAGTAATCTGTATCTGTGGGAGAATAAAGATTTTGAAACAGGTAGCGTTCTGGATCAGGCAAGAAGTGGCAGGCCTGAAACACGAAAGGAAACGTGTGCTGGTGTTCAAGAATCACTGCAACAGTCTCCCAAGAAAGCCACCAGAAAACGTTATGCTGAATTGCAATACCAAGGGCTACCATGATGGATCATATGAAAAAGGACTTGGATGCCCATGTCGGTAAATCAGTTGTCAGATGAAGATATGGATCAAAGAAAAGAATTATGTGAGAAATTTTTAAAACGCTTTCCTGATGGTCCAAGAAATCAC
Source organism: Euprymna scolopes (assembly GCF_053919585.1). Taxonomy (NCBI): domain Eukaryota; kingdom Metazoa; phylum Mollusca; class Cephalopoda; order Sepiida; family Sepiolidae; genus Euprymna; species Euprymna scolopes. Next base: position 139,116,133 of record NC_136494.1, on the reverse strand, counting down.
AGAAAGATGATATTCAGCGATGAATGCGCCATTTATAAAAGTTCTAAAAGTCGAAACATATATTTCTGGGCTAAAGAAAACCCCTTTTACAAAGAAGAAGTTGAAAATAATCCTCCACGTGTCACTATTTGGGCTGCATTGACATCTGAACATTTGATTGGTCCTTATTTCTTTTATGGCAATGTCAACCAGGAATCATATGCCAACATGAGTAGAAACTGGTTCATTCCCAAGATAATATAACTTGGTATTAAGGATCGTGTATTGCTACAGCAAGATGTTGCACCCGCACATTATGCACTTCCTGTGAGAGCTCTGCTAAATGCAGAGTTTCCTGATCGATGGATTGGGCGCGTATCAAATTCTTTTGCTTGACCACCACGAAGCCCCGACTTGACCACTCCAGACAACTCATTTTGGGGTTTAATTAAAGCTCAAGTTTCTGGTATTAGATACGAAACCATTGATCAGCTAAAGCATGCGATTATTGCAGCTTTTGCTAGCGTATCAATGAATTCTCTAAAAAAAATGGCACAAAGAACCTGGAGGCGAATGGAATTGTGCAAGAACAACGAGGGCCAACATACTGATCTCCTAGACCACTAAATTACTCTAGTTGTTTTCTGCTTTGTTTCTAATAAAGTTCTCTTTTTTTGTTGAATATATATGTTTTCTGTGTGTTTCCTTAAAAAATACTGTGTTTTATTAAAACTACATGTATAGTGTCCTGGGACTTTTCGGCCACCCTGTACATGTGGGTTTTAATCCATTACTTTGAGTTTTTTGTAGGTTAAAATCAAGACATATGTATTATGTAATAATTATTTTGCCAGTGGCGGATTTTATTTTAAACCAAATTAAATTAAAAATACAATCAAAAGAATTGTTTTTGCATCGGAAAATTGGCACCAATATTTCTGATTAGGTTACAGATTCGGATACCCCCATAATTCCTAATTTCCCGATCCAGATTCTGATTAAATCGTCCCCAAACCAATATATATATATATTTTTATATATATATATATATATATATATATATATATATATATATAGGGCCGTGTATATTTCAATATAAGTTGCCAATATATACTACCACAATTTATTAAAAGTTGTTTACAAAATGTCAGCAGAATAACATACTTGCATCTGTGTGTATCATTTCGAATATTTCTAAATATGTAATATTGTTAAATGTTATATTGTCTCATAGAAATTAATAAACGTGAGATGTCTTGATTTTATAAGTGGACAACAACTTTTCATTCATCGCAAACGTAAAAATATTTAAGCATTGAAATATACGAACTTCTATATGTGAACCTCGAATTTTATTTAATATATTATATATTGATTAATAAAGTTTAGATTCACCAGATTAAAAATGTATATAACTTATTCGTCTATTATTTTTTAACAACCTCCGTGAAATCCAGAATCATTTCCGTATAAATATATGTTTGCATGATCTTAATTCAAAGCCTTTTTATGATAATGCCAATTTATTAGAATGTTGGCCGATGGCGATACCAGTGACATACGATCTAATTTCTATCATAAAAGGCATCTCTTAAATATTTGTCATGTTCTGCTAAATCCCCGTTTTCTGTATTTTACATGTTATCCTTCCTGCTGTTCTTCTTGTCCTCTGTTTCTTTTGCTGAAGTTTCTTTGTTTTCTTTTTCGTTTCGCTCTTCTCCTTTTTATTCCACTTTTTTCCTTTTCTTCATTTTGGTTTCCTGTACATTGCAGCTTTATATTCGGTCTATTTTTTTCTTTTTTCTCTGCTTCTTCATCTTCTAATTTTGTATCTTGTGATTGTTGTTCTTCTAATTTATTTCATTTTATTCCTTCCCCTATTGTCTTTTTCTTATTAGTATTCTCCTTCTTAATCTCCTATTCATACTGCTTCTGTGCGTCTTCCCTTTTCCGCATCATTATTATAACTTTTTCATCCTTCACCCCACATTCTCACTATTTTCTTTTTTTCTTTTCATTTTTAACGATCTTGTTTTCTCATACCGAGTGTTTTTCTTTGTTATTTTCTCCTCCTTTATTTTCGTTTTCTTTTCCTGTTTTCTTCGTTCCTCTTTGCCTATTCATTATGATATCAAAATCCGAATCACGCTAATAGTCAATAATCGTTAATGCCATTTTATTTAAGTTTCATCAATTATGCGATTCGCATTTTTAACTTTAACTTAAAAGGCCAATCAAAAACGATTTTATTCTCCCGTTTAATTTTGGAACGAATCATCAATTGTCGGTGATTGACGCAAAATTAGTTTCTTTTTCATTTATCCACTTTTGGAAAATTCGGAAGGTTTTCACGTCCAAATTGCTGCAAGGGGCAATAATTCTTTAAATTACTCTTTGAAATAAAGTATATCGAAGAATAGATTTTAAAAACGTTGAACATGAAATGTAACATGAAATATATCAATTACTTCCAACTATTTTTAATTCTGTGTAAGAAAATGTAATATGTATATATATATATATATATATGTGTGTGTGTGTCTGTGTATATATATATATATCAAAAGAGTGAAAGAAAGAGAGAGAGAGGGTGTGTGTGTATGAAAAAGAAGGAAGAGATAGAAATATACATAGCCCTATAGTTTAGTAGTAGAATTAACTAGACTAGAATTATGGTTGCACACAACGAAAGGACAACTTAATTACCAATACATTATCTGAGGGGTTAAGCAAAACTATTCCTAGCTACTTAAGTAAAGTAAGTTATAGATTCTGTAACCACGATCTCATTAAAAACTTATTAATCAGGCAATATATATATATATATATATATATATATATATATATATATATCTGTGTGTGTGTGACGGGGGGGTTGCGTATGTGTGCTTGTGTATACTAGCACTTCAGCCTGCCTTTGTCGGATCCTATGTACTGTTTACAACTTTATTAGCATATGTATGCAGATATTACAAAGTTTGGTTCATGTACAAGTAACATACATTCCAAATGTCAAGCTTTTAGACCCAAAATTAGGAGATGAGTTTGATAGAGGCAGCAAAGATCAACTCTTTACACCTTGACCTCTTGCCATTAAAATTCTTGCTCCAAAACTAATTAAAATCTTGCTGTATGACTGAATACACTTTATGTAAAAGTTCAAATGCTCAGAGCAGAAATTGGAGGAATATTTTGCTAGAGATAGCAAAGGTCAAACCTTTTGAACTTTTCCGCCTTAGCAACTAAATTGTTAGCGAAAAACTTAGTAAAAAGCTTGCCATATACCTGAATACATTTTATGTAAAATTTCAAATGATTAAACACAAAAATTGAGCGAATAATTCGGATGAGACCGCAGAGGTAAAAGTTTTTTTTTTTTTTTTACTTTGACCTCAATTTTTACCTCTTAACATTTATTGTTTTGTGCGCGAATCAAATTCAAAAAGTTTGACCCATGATACAAAAATCGATAGATAAAAACAATATCAAAGCGAAACCGATGGTAAATTGAAAAAAATGGTTTTAAGAATACACCAACAGAGTAAGTAGGAGACTATGATAATTCAGAATGAATAAAGAAAGAAAAAAAAAGAATGTAAAAATGTTAAAAAATAAAGTAAATAGTTTGGTAAACTGTTTTTTTTTATCTTAAAAAATCAAAAAAAAATCGTGCTTGTTCTTTATTGTTGCTGATTCGGAATATTGATTTTAAAGTGAATCCAATACTGTGAACTGAATTGCCCTATCACAGTAATGAAAATAGCAAAAACTTATAAAATCGGTCCAGGGGAAATAAATGATTAAATGAAATAGTTGTCGAAAGAAGTATACATTCTAGATATTTCTTTGTGTTTACGTCACATGTCACGTGACCAAACAAACATAGCCGAAATCATTGTTTCGTGTAATCATGTAAGTTCAAAATAATTTTCACATGGCAATTAGGTAGATAACATAGCTTATTATTGTAATTAACATAAAATTCAAGGAGTAATCATGTTTTTTTTTCAATTAAATATCAATTCTTCGGATGACCGATTTCCCTACAATAATGTATATATATATATATATATATATATATATATATATATATATATATATATATATATATATATATATATATATATATATGTATATATATGTATATATATGCATATATATATATATATATATGTATATATATATATATATATATAAGAGAATAGAAATTAAACTGTAAGGTTAAATATTCAATCATGTTGATTGTTCGACTGCATACTCCAAATAACAATATACAAATTCCTTATTCCGCGGAGTTGCAAAGAATGCTATCTTGCTATCCTCCTCATCAGAGGACAGAAAGAAATCAGAAATTGATGGTATGTATATTTACATTGATTTCAATATGTATATATATATATATATATATATATATATATATATATATATATGTGTGTATGGGGGGTATATATATATATATACATATATTTCGTGTCAGATCATGTCATATGCTACTGGTACCATGTAACCCAGTACTACCTGCCTCATGGTCGGGTTACCGGCGACTAAACTGGTTCCCCCACCAGACTTGTTTGGTAAGGAGAGCGGCTAGTCTCCCTGAAGGATTAAAAAAAATACCTTCCACAGGGCGAATGAATCATTTTCTGGGTCAATGACCAGCTAGAACCGCGTATATTTGTGTGTGTGTATATGTGGGTTCAGGGTGGAGAGGGCTCCTATAAGCCGTGGTGAAGGCAACCTTTCTAGGAGAAGCAAATCTCTGATATAAAAAAAAAACATAAAGCGGGAGACCAGTACCAACATTAACCTGGTCTGCAGTTTAGTTTGTTGCTGGCAATCCTGCTCTTGCTTGTGCCGGATCTCATCATTTTTAACCGAGAGATAGACTTAGCTGTTGTACAAAGCTAAGACTATGTAACATCATCTGTGTGTAGATACTCTCTCATTTGTCTATTAAAATGGTCCTGTGGCGATGGAAGTCATTTTTGGGCTCATGGACTTTAAGTGTCTGAAGGAGTGACACTCGTCTGATAATACGTTGCAAATCATCATGTACATAGTGGCAGCTAGGCATTATTCATTAATTAAGACAGAGTTATTCTTTTTTCCGATGTTTTGGAATATCTTTTCAATTCGCCAAGTTGTCTTATCTATTTCAGCTAGCATGTTGAATATTATGGCGCCGAACATTGTTGTTAAGCCATATCCTTCCCTCGGTACATCCGATCGTCGTCAGGAATGATTGTTGTTGTTGTCGTTTTTCTTTGAGGCTTCGTAAATTTAAGGTTAGTTTATATATATACACACCGCACACACAGACCCACAGACACCCTCCCCAATATATATATATATATATATATATATATATATATATATATATATATATATATATATATATATATATATATTAAAGAGAATAGTATTCCGAAGTCTAATAGAGCAAAGTTTTTTTGGTTTTGTATGAATACTTTAATAGTGCTCTGCTCGAATGACCGCAAAAATAGGATGAATACGATACGTGAATTTAACTAGAGTTATATTAAAACAGAAAATAAAAGATCAATATTTGTTAACTCATCAGCTTCAAAGGAAGAAACCAAACGAAATTAATGTAAGTGTACGATCGTTTACGATATTGATTTATTTATTTAATATTGACAAATACACCCCTTTTAGGTAGTCTTTTAATCGACACATAAGGATTGGTAAAGGGAAGCCATCAAAAGTAAACTAGCGTATTGGAGTGAGTACGGCGAGTGTGTTGCGTAAAAAATAAATCAAAATATTTAAGAATGAGATTTACAATATTTGACTCAAAACAAGGAATACGACAAACAGCTGAATATTTCCTTATTCCATTGGAGTTTTAAAGAAACGTTATTCTCATCAAAGCAGAAATAGTCAGCAGAATGTAAGTATCTATAATCATCAATATACAGTAGTGTTTCGCTGTTTCACAGCTCATCATTGCGGCTACACAGGAAAATACCTAAAGGCAGGATCGCAGCCCAATCGCCCAAACGATATATATATATATATATATATATATATATATATATATATATATATATATATATATATATACGTTTGGTTATTAAAATCTAATGGATTAGCATCGGAAGAAGTTGGTGTTATGGACACAATAATCCTAAAATTACCTTCGCATTAATGAAAGAGCTTTAATGGACAAAATCCAGGAAATAAACGATTATAAAAAAAAAACGTGAGTCTTTGAATGTTCAACAAACTTTACACTCTATATATATATATATATATATATATATATATATATTTACATAGGCGTCATCACTTATCAATGCCGATAAGCCACTCAAGAATAAGGGTTGAAGAGTGTAGAGTAGTCAAAAGGACAATATAGTAATCGATAGTAATGGAAGTTCGATAAATTTGTTAACTTAAGTGGAACGTCTCATCAGAAACTTGTTCAAGTTGGACTTGAAAACAACCATATTATAGGCAGCTGGAAAGCAGGAAAACGGAAGACAATTCCACAGGCGTGCAGTTCTAAGAAAGAAGATTTGATCACGGAAGCTATGTTTAGGTTTAGGCACAGATAAAGAGTTGGGAAAATTATTGATAATGTTTTCAGCTAGTCTAGTGTTTTTTGTGATAGTTTGGCGAGGGGGGACCATAGATTGAAGCTCAGTCGAACACTTTCCATGAAAATAACGATAAAGCAGAGGCAAACTCGCAACATCTCTTCTGTGAGATAGAGGTTGCAGCGAAGAGAAAAGGACATCTCCCACCAGGCCACGAAGTCTATTTTGAACCCTATCAAGGCAGGACAAGTCTTTTCTAGCAGCTTCTGTCCATATGTGGCCACAGTATTCCATCGTTGGACGTATCTGGTTCTTATATAGATAGATAATTGCATCAGCAGTGAGATATCTACTGGATCGATAGAAGGATCCGACCATTTTTCCAGCGGCCTTGGCAACAGATTTGATGTACGTATTCCATTTAAGATCAGGAGTAAAGGTCAATCCCAGAAGCCTGTAAAAACTTGAGGCCTCCCCAAGACCAGAACCATTCATTTTAATTGATGCCAGATGGGGTTCAGAACGTTGATGATGTAAAGATAGAAACTTGGTTTTAGATGCATTAAAAGTAACAAGCCACCCCTTTCCCCATTGTAAAACGTGATCAAGATCAGATGAGAGAGAATCGGAGAGAACTTGGTCGTTTACTGTCTTAGATTTGCTAGCATAGATGGTAGTGTCGTCATCAAAAATGTCTACGAATGATGTAAGGATGTGATTTGGAAGATCATTAATGTAGATCAGGAAAAGAGTTGGGCCCAGGATGGACCCCTGAGGGACTCCAGCATTTATACTGTGAGCCTCTGATTTTTGCGCGTCAACTACTATTCTTATGAAACTATCAGAGAGAACTGATTTAATAATTGAGAAGATATTTTCAGCTATACCATAGCTGGGGATCTTGTGAAGTAAACCTTTATGCCATACCCTATCAAAGTCCTTTAGTGTGTCAAGAGCAATCGCCCTAGAAAGGTTTCCTCTGTCGAGAGATTCGCTAATCCTATGAGATATAACTGTAAGCATATCTGCTGTAGATCTAGCAGAACGGAAACCATATTGTGTGTCACTAAGAAGGTTATTTTTGCTGAGATGGTTGATTACTTCTCTATTTTACACAGATTCCAGAAACTTACTCATAACGCACAGGAGACTTATTGGCCTGTACTGAGAGGGGGATGAGCGATCACCTGAATTCTTAAATACAGGCCATAACGATGAGATTTTTCAGGGTGATGGGAAGCAATTCTCCTTAAGACAACGTTTAAACAGTTTTGTAAGTATGGGTGCTTGTTATGGTTGAAGTTTTTTGAGTACTATAATTGGAATACCGTCAGGGGCAGTTGCTTAACTGGAATCAAGATTTTTGATTAGCTTGGCAACATCACATACATATATTTGTATATCACATAGTGGGTTTTCTGATACAGGAGGAAATATTGGGGGCTGGCGGCCTTGGTCGCAAAGGGTAGAATTGGCTGCAAAGTTCTTGGCAAAGTGTTTGGCTTTGTCTGATTCTGACGAGATTAACTCAGGTCCATTGATGATTGTTGGGATAGAGCACACGCTTCTGTTCAGGATTCTGTTTGAAATTAGCCAAAACTGGTGGGAACCAAGTCGTTGCTTAGCTACTTTGGACTTGACGGACTGAGATTACAACTCTCTTGCGTTCTTTATTACTTTCTTACAATTGGTTGCTGGCAGTCCTGTAAGCGGCTTTAGTTTCCATATATCTATTACGTTGGAAGCAGTGGAAAAAGTGATTTCTGTGCGCAATAGCAGCATCACATTCTGGAGAAAACCATGGCTGGCTGTTAGGTTTTTGCTGGAACTTTTTCGAGGGTATGAAATTGTCTATACCTACAATTAACCATTCTGTCAAGTCTGATACTATAGACGACACATCCTTTTTAATCATGGAACGCAGAGGAAGATCCGATATAAATGTACGGAAACTATCCCAGTCAGCCATAGTGTATCGATATACTGTAAAATGGAGAGGTACGTCTGAGGACTTATTATATTTCATTTTTATCTTAATTGATACAACTGAGTGGTCGGAAGATCCAAGAGGAGACAGAACGGAAACTGAACAGGGCAAGTTGTGAGAAAAAGGTCTAGGACACTTGCATATTGGCCGTCATTTTCGGGCACACGGGTGAACAATCTGAGTGAGGTTATAAGCAATGGAGAAATCATGACAGAATCTCCCCTCATCATCGGTCTTGTTTGAATGGGTCAACCATTCGACGTTGTGAACATTTTAGTCTCCACATACGTGAATGTAAGCTGATGGGCATGCTGATAGAACTTGGTCAATTTTCTCAGATATGCTTTTAAAGATGGTAACTCCGTTGTTATGAGGGCGATAGAGAGTAAATATAAATGCCGTAGTGTAAGCTAGTGCAACTCGGAAGCACATATAGGGTAAGTTAGGATCTTCTCTGGAGATGTCCCTACCACATGGAAAGCCATCTTTTATATAAGCACATATTCCATGCCCATGGCGACCTTGGGAGTCAGATTTGGAAGTTAGGTTAGAGTATCCTTTAATTACGAACTCATTTAGGGAAATAGTCTGTCCAATTCCAGTTTCGCTTAAAAATAAAAGGTATGGTTTAGTCTCCTGTAATTGGGCTTCAACCTCTGGAAGGTTAGAACGTAGACCCCTGATGTTGGAGAAGGATACATGGTAGTGGGGGTCTACGTTGGAAGTTTCAGATCTTGGTTTAATCGTGTATTTTTTATTGAAACTTGTCATAATAGAATTTTATAGTTTGTGGACTAGGTCGTCAGACTTACTTAGAGCAGGACAGAGAGGGGAAACAAAAAGAGAAAAGTAACGAAGATTTTTTTGTAGCACATGATAAGGTAAAGCCGTAACAATTACCCACTAGTATGGCATCGAGAGGCCTCACCAGAGACTACAGCATGGTCCAGAATCCACTCACTAAATGGCAATACAGCAGCTCCAGTACTTTGCGCCTGCTGATAGGACAGCCTCCTTAGTGGTTAATCCAAGGTTCGGGTCCCTGATTATCAAGCGGATAAGTCAGCCCAGATAAAACGTTTACCTTCAGCACCCTCACTAGTGACATGGCTACAAGGATAGACATAGCACAGAAAATTTCCGCCATCTCTGTCGACTGTTCACGCAAAATACTGTCAACCTAGACTACAGCTTTTTCTTTCTCCCTTAGTCAGAAAAATCACTCATTAAAAATATGAGGACTAAGTGACAAATAAAGGGAAGCGAGAGTAAGGGGAGCTGCGGACAACACTTCCACAAAACATTCTCTACTCTCCTTTAAAAAAATCTATTAAGTATTGTACTTAATAAAAGTCCAACTGGCGTGTTTTTTTTAAGGGAACGTATGGTGATAGATTCACCTCTCACGAATTAACAATGAATACAATTTCCTAATCTGCTCATGCAATCAACATGGTAGATATAATAAACATTTCGACGAGAAAACGCTATCATTAAATAAAACAATCAGGAGATAAAAATATAAATTAAGTACTGAAATAGAATGTAGTTATTCATATTAGAAATTAAACATAAAATTAAAATACACTTATCTCGAACACGCATTCGTCTCCAGAGTGCAAACTCATTTGAATAGATTTTTAGCTTTAATATCAGCGTCGCAAAATACTTATTTTATTTTATTGTTTTTAATTAACCGTTAAAACAAAAATGTGATCGCTTTCTGAATTTTTGCGAGTGACGTTTAAGAAATTGCGATATAAGAGAACAGCGAGGGGGGTCTTCTGAAATTCAACTAGTGCCGTTATAAGTAAATTCAACATAAAATGAAAAAAAAAACAGAAATTGAGGGGGTGTCTGAAAGAAATATAAAATGGTTGAGTATGCTATCCTTAAGATCAACTTGGTACATATAATAAACATTTATGACGAGAAAACGCTATCATTAAATAAAACAATCAGGATATATATGTATATATATATATATATATATATATATATATATATATATATATATATATATATATACATATATGCATATATATATATGTATGTGTGTATGTGTGTGTGTACAAAATTAATTTTGTTTTAATGATGTGACGTTTTTATATTTTTTGCGTATCGATTATGAAATATTTTATAAACAACATTATTAGTTACATATAAAATATGGGCTTTTCCGTAGCTACCGCAAAGGTAAATGTTTCTCACATGCTTTTCTCGTTAAGATAATTTTTCCTTTTTCTTTCTTTTTTTCTCTTCAAAAATGCTCTATTGTCAAAAGTATTTTTATTCATAAAGTCTGAAGAAATGCTGGTTTTTGGACATTTTCAAAATTGTCGACTGGAGATGGAAACAATTGTAACGTAAAACAAAATACATTTTTGCTGCCATCAACACCTTTTTTTGAAGTCTTGATTTTGCTTTCACAGTATATTAATGTTCAATTATGAAATATGATAACTTTGTAGTTTACTCCTTAATTCAACCTTTTTTTGGCTTGAAACTAATTGGTTTATTAAAATTTACTGAATTACACGGACTCAGTATATTACATACAAGTCTATGTATATGTGTTATGTTTTATGGAACCATTATGACACAGTTTTTGAGAATAGCTCGCGTTACTTTAAAATTAACAGATTTTTATACCAGCAGTTTCTAGCTTAGTAATAAGGATGATAAAACAAGGTGGGGATAAAAATAAAATATTTAAACAGTAAAATAAAGCATTTGTTCGTTATCCTGGTGCTTTTGAATCGTTTAAGATTAACCAAACTATATTAATAAAGAAAATTGAAAATGTGTTTATAATTACATATAATAAATTTAAAAAAAAACTGTATACATGTATAACTATTTTTAACCTATATATATATATATATATATATATATATCATTTTAGATAAATAAGAATGTAAACATACAAAATACTAATCATAGTGGGGGTGATAAGTAGTTAAATGGAGTAATCCTAATCTTATAAATACAATAGTGATAAATTAAAAAAATATTTCCATTTTTAATTTGGAAATTAATGAATCACACAGGTAAGAGATTCATTTTTATAGCATGAAAAGGTTAGTAATTGCAATTAAGAATAGAAAATTTGATCAAATGTTTGTAACATGTCTTCTTCCTAAGATTAAGGGGGTGTTAGATCAACTGCGGAGAGCCATGATGTATTATACTGTTTTGTTTCTAAATCCCCGAAATCTTGGCTTTATACATTATAGATTTTATATAAGAGTATTCATACATGCAACAAGCTTTTTAATAAGTTTTGGGCGAAAATTCAGTTGCCAAGAGGTTAAAGTGTAAAGAGTTGAGTGCGCAGACTCTATCAAACGCCTGCGCCAATTCTGGGTCTAAACACTTAAAATATTAGATGTAGGTTACCTGGACATGAACCAAACTTTTCAATATATATATATATATATATGTATGTATATATATATATATATATATATATATATATATATATATATATATATATATGCACAAAAAGTTATAAACAGTACATAGGGCCCGAGCAAACCCGGGCTTAACTTCTGGTATTTGATATTTTCTCTGACACGAATAATGCTTTTATTAGTAGTATCTGATAAAAAACAGTGTAGATACCATTTAATTTCAATTCTCATTTCTGTTTTTACGTTGCTTGATTAGGCTGCATGGTAATGTGTTGCATCAAAATATAACATTAATAATAATCTGCATTTATTTATTTTTCGATGGGCTTGAATCGTCGTAATATCTTATTTTAAAATAAAATAAGATCATTCTTACGCAGTACTTTAATCTCTTGTGCAATTTAAAAAAAACTAATCAGCTAAAATACACGAGTGTTACAGTTACATAATTTTTCAACAGTGTTAACTTATTATTATTATTATTATTATTATCATTATTATTATTATTATTATTATTATTATTATTATTTTATTACAGTTATCATGTTGGTGTTCGTAATTCTATTCTTCTTGATATGTTAATCTTATGTTCCAATTGATTATATCTTCTTTAATCCTTAATTATTACGGAAACTGTAGGATATGATTTATTTATTTTTGTTGAAACTGTTATGCAACAGCATTTTAGATGAGATTACTGATTTTCTTGAGGTTTTTGCTTTTGAATCTTATTTTCAAGATATGTTTACCAAATTATATGTGTATATTCTTCTGCTTTTTCATTTTATAAAAATTATGTTGGCTCCATTTTTGATAATGAATTTCGACCTAATTTTAATCACTATGAGATGTGTTATAAATATTGCTAGGATTTCATTAAAATATTTTTCCTTTACAAAAGTAATTTCAAAGCATGGGTCTCATACAATTATAAATAAGTTTGTGTTCACATATAATGGATGGAAGTTATACTTAAACTATAACGCATACATTTTCATTTAACTTTAATGTGATATCTAAAAAGCCATTAATTTTATGTTAGTCTGTACGCATTATTGTATCATTTAAACATACATACCTACAAGCAAATAACCATATTTCGTAAATGACATTTGCTGTTACACCCTATTTTAAAGGAATGGTAAATGTTGAATTAGTACTTTGTTTTTATCTCTGTGAGGATCACTCTAAATAGAGGTGGTGTGCATGTCAGGCGAACACAACTTTAATACTATATTAAACACGAGAATAACACTAAATATCCTTAGACATATTTGGACACGGGTTTTCTTATTACCCATGATGAAACTAGTTCTTAGATTCGTTTCTTAGTGTTGTTTACATATGAAATTCTCAAATCCTTCTTTCAATCATTTTCGTATGACAGAAACGTGTTTCACCGAATATGCTTCAATTTGGAGAATATTGAGTCAGCGCTTAATAAGAGTAGACACACTTCGACTCTTACCTTTGTTTTAGTACCTCTCAGTCTTCGATGTATGGTTTGAATAATAGTTTGCCGACAGGATGCAACTAACTGCGATTTATTATTAAATTATGTTTTCACACTATATGCTTTACAACAAATATATTTACAAAGCATAAAGGATGTTGATATAATATAACCCACTGACGATTGACATGTCATAAAACCAACCGACGAAGTAACCACGTCTTTTTCATTCATGAAATGACTAGTAAAATTGTATTTCTTAAAGCGGCAAATATTGGACAAAACAAGTGTCTATCGAAAAAACTTTCATGTCATTCAGATGAATTTATTTGCTTGTCAGAATTGAAGAGATTCCGTGATTGTCACTTTAATTGCCTTTCTCGTGAACAAAGGTAATTTAGTGAAACCATCTCAACAGCTTCGTCTGTATATCGTATGAATCATTAGCTTTCTGAACTCAATATCCAAAGGATGATTGGGTTACTAGTAATTTACAAGTGTATGTTTAGCCGAATAATAACCAATGTAGTTAAATCTGTAGATATTTATTTAATGGCTGCATAAAAAAACACAGCGGTGTGCGAGAGTTTTTTTTTATTTAAATCGTGTTTTGCTCTCTGTTTATTACGTGCTTTTAACAAAATTATTTATTTCGATTCATAAAAGAAAGTAATTTTGGATGGCTTTTACGGATTACATTGTTTCTAGCAGTTTTATTTTTTTTGGTATTTTATATTAAGTTCACTTTTTCTATTATTTATGCCGTTTACGTTCGTCACTATGCTTAGTGTTTTATGATTTCAATCAAACTGTTTACTTTTCTTTCTCCAACAGTCTCCATAATTAGTGATATTACAGTTAGTTTTGCCCGGTATATATTTCTCCTTCCATTACACAGGTCAATTTATTTTTACCATTTTCCTATATTGGGCTCATTTGTCTATGTATTGTTTAGACCTACGTCATATTATTTGAATATATCCTACTGTACTTTCTTCAACAAGAAGTCGTATTTCTTTATTCTATTCCATTTATTATTATTATTAGTATTGTTATTGTTATTGTTATTGTTGTTGTTGTTGTTATTGTTATTGGTGTTGTTGTTGTTGTTATTGTTGTTGGTGTTGTTGTTGTTGTTGTTGTTATTGTTGTTGTTGTTGTTATTATTATTGTTATTGTGGTTGTTGTTATTATTATTATTATTATTATTATTTTTATTATTATTATTATTATTATTATTATTTTTATTATTATTATTATTATTATTGTTGTTGTTGTTGTTGTTATTATTATTATTATTATTATTGTTGTTGTTATTATTATTATTATTATTAATATTATTATTATTATTAATGTTATTATTATTATTATTATTATTATTATTAAAAACACACAAGAAAAATCCACCAAAAATGAATATGTATGCTACTGTGGTTTCAAGGCAAGCAGCGAAGCAGGGTTATCTGTTCACACGAGAAGGCATCTTCGACCGACGAGCATATGCAGGTTCATCATCTGTGGAGGAGTGTGCTGGAGTCTACAGGATTGCAATTATGCATGTGGTGTCACAGAACTTAGGAGCTGCTTAGGATTGCATACTGAACCCTCATTTATCGTTTTCGATGAGAGAATCCATTATTATTATTATTATTATTATTATTATTATTATTATTTTTGTTGTTGTTGTTTTTGGTGGTGATTGTGGTGGAATTGTTTTTCTTTGAATTCTCGCACGTGTTATGCATGTGTAAACGACTGATTTTACTCTGAACTCTGAAGAACAGGACCTTTTTATTTTAATGTAATTTAATCGTATTTCTATAAATAAACCATTGCGTACACTGTACTTTTGATCATCGCTTGTAACAATCGGTGATTTTCTAATGGCATTAAGCACTCAAGAGATTCGATGTTTCGATTGTGCTCTGTGTCCGGGATTCTTTTTTTTTTACAAATTAATCAACATTTATCAAGGCCTCGAAGCCACTCGTGGATAAGGGTTATTGCGTGTACAGTAATCAATGGGATAATATCGTAGTAAGCCTTAGTATTAAAGATTTGATAAAGTGTCTTACTTAAGGGGGCGATTCATCATGAATTTATTCATATTGGACTTGAAGACATCCAGGTTGTAGTCAAATTGGAAAAGGGCAAACGGAAAAGAGGTTCACAGGCGTGCAGTTCTAAGAAAGAAGCTTTTTTCATGTAATCTACGTTTTGGTTTTGGCACAGATAAAAGGTGGGGAAAAGTTTTGACAGTGGTTTCAGCTAGACAGGTGTTTATCGTGAAAGATTGGCGGGGGGGCAGAGATTGGAGCTCAGACGAGCATTTGCCATGGAAGTAACGATAAAACGACGTCTATTTTGTACTTTGTCAAGGCAGGATAGGCTGTTTTTTGCAACTCCTGCCAAGATGTGGCAGCAGTACTCCATCCTTGGACGTACTTGGCTTTTATATAGATAGAAAATTGCATCAGCAGTGAGATATCTTCTGGAATGGTAGAAGGATCCTACCATTTTTCCAGTGACCTTTGCAACTGACTTGATGTACGTGTTCCTTTTTAGGTCATGACTAAAAGTCAAGCCCAGAAGCTTATCAAATCATGGTGCTTCCACTAGAAAAGAACCATCTATTTTTATTGATGCCGGATGAGGATCAGAGCGTTGATGATATAAAGATAGCAGCTTGGTTTTAGATGCATTAAAAGTAACCAGCCTCCTCTTCCCCCACTCTACCTCACGCTCGAGATCATTGTTATTTATGGCTTTTGATGTGTGGCGATAGATGGTCGTGTCATCAGCATAGATGCCAACGAATGATTTAAGTATGTATTTTGGGACATCATTGATATTGATCAGGAAGAGAGTTGGGAAGGATGGGGCCCTGAGGGGCTCCAGCCTTTATACGGAGGGCTTCTGATTTCTGCCCATCAACCACTACTCTTATGAACCTATCAGAGAGAAATGATCTAATGATTGAGAAAACAGTTTCAGTTGTACCGTAGCTGGAAATATTGTGAAGTAGGCCCTTATTCCATACCTTATGGAAGGCCTTTGATACGTCAACAGCAATTGACCTAGAAAGGAAGCTTTTGTCAAGAGATTCACTAATCCTATGAGATATAACCGTTAGCACATTTGCGATAGAACGGAAACCATATTGCATGCCAATGAGAAGGTTATTTCTGCCGACGATTCCACCAACTAACTCATGACACACAGGAGACTTATTGGTCTGTATGAAAAAGGGACGACTTATCACCTGGATTCTGTCATACAGGGTATACTAATGAGGTTTTTCAGTGGGTTCACCTTAAGGCAACGCTTAAACAGTTTTGTAAGTATGGGGGCAAGTTCTGGTCGAAGCGTTTTCAGCACTATAATTGAAATGCCTTCAGGGTCAGTTGCTTTACTGAAGGCTCTTGATTAGCTTGGTGACCTCACGCACAGATATTTGTATTTTGCATTATGTTCCTTGCTATAGAACGAAATACGGGGAGTTGATGGCCTTCGCCGAATTGAGTAGAATTTGCTGCTTTTCGCGGCAAATAGTTTTGCCTTGTCTCATGCTGACGAGATGACATCAAATCCATTGATGATTGTTGTGTTAGAACGCACGTTTCTGTTCAGGATCCTGTTTGCTATTTGCCAAAAGTGGTGGGAACCAAGCAGCTGCTCAGCTATTTTGGATTTATCGGACTGAGCAAAGCTCTCTTTCATATTTTTTTTACTCTTTTTCAGTGGTTTCGTGCAGTGCTGAAAGCGGCTTTAGTCTCAGTGCATCTATTGCATTGGTAGCTATGAAAAAAGTGATTTCTGTGCGTGATGGCAGCAGAAAATTCAGGTGATAACCATGGCTGACTGTAAGGTTTTTGTTGGAATTGTTTGGATGGTATGTATCGGTCTATACCTACAATTAACGATTCGGTCTGGTCTGATACTATAGAGGACACATCCTTTTTAAGCATGGAATGCAGGTTTAGATCAGATATAAATGCACGGAAGCTATCCTAGTCAGCCGTAGAGTATCGATATACAGTACGGTGGAGAGGTACGTTTGAAGATTAATTGCATTTCGTTTTTATCTTAACTGCTACAATGGAGTGGTCGGAAGATCCGAGGGAGACAGAACGGAACAGAACCTTGCTTCGGGGAAGTTGTGAGAAAAAGGTCTAGAAGGCTAGCGTACTGACCGAAAAATCGGGCACACGGGTGGGTACGTGAACAGTCTGGGTGAGGTCATAAGCAATGCCAAAATTATGACAGAACCTTCCCTCATCATCTGTCTTGTTCGAGTGGGTCTGTCATTCCACATTGTGGACATTGACGTCTCCACAAATGTTGATGTTAGCTGAATAGTGAGCAGATAGGACGTGGTCAATTTTTTCAGATATGCTCTTAAGGATAGTAACCCCACTATTGTGGGGGCGATAGAGAGCAAATATAAATGCAGTGGTGTAAGAAAGTGCAACCCAACAGCGCATATGAGATAAATTAGGGTATTCATTGGAGATATCACTACCATATGGAAATCTATCTTTAATGTAGGCACATATTCCATGCATATGGCGATCCTGGGGGTCAGATTTAAATGATAAGTTAGAGTACCCTTTATTTATAAACTCGTCTAGGGGAATGGTTGGCCCTATAGCAGAAAAAAAAACTGGTTGTGGTCTTTCTGTCATTTATCTTTCCGCATTTTCATTTAAAGAATTAATGTTAAATCTTTCGCGTATCGATTTTTAAAAAAAAATTTAAACAGAAAAGCAAAACAAAACAAAAAAAACAGATCGCTTGAGTCCATGCTAATATGTCCTTTCAATTCTTAAAGTTGAATTTTGGTTGATTTCAGTTTACTGGTGATATAAATCCTTTTGGGCTTTATCTGATAAATATTGTGTGTATTATATATTTTATTAATTATTTTCCGCCTCATTTATCATTGAATTTTTGGAAGAAGAGATCAATCTCCTATAATTATTTGAATTAGGGTTGTTATATGTTCTGCGGAACCATCATGCAAATACTCAGTTTCCTCGCCATCTTCCATCGGTTATCCATTGTCAGGGATCAATATTTGACGCGATTTATTTTCTACAAGATTACTTTATGAGCTTGCCTTGTAGCAGATAGGTTGAAATGTGTACATATTTGTCGCTGCATGTAGTGCGCAGGTAATCTCGACGTGAAATAGAAAACATACTGCATATTTGGTTTCCGTTAAGACATGCATCTTGAAGAAATAAAAAAGGGCCTAATAATGTCTCTGTCTTGTGGTAAACCTTAGCACTTACCGCGACCCCACATTATATATATATATATATATATTTATATAAATTTATATATATATATATATATATATATATATATATATATATATATATATATATATACAGACACACACATGAAACACTACTTCGAAGTAACTTCCTTCGGCAGCAATGAATTTTACATAAACATAAACATCTCCATGTGCTTAAACGGGGGTTCACCAAATTATACAAAATTATACAGAAAGTAGAACCTATGTTTAAATATGATTTATTGTAATACGTAGTAACAGAAAACCAGCAATCTAATACTAAATTATGACAAAATTAATAATTAATTAATTAACGTTCGTTGTTAAAGGTTTTACAAATTAGTTAAGCTTCATGTGTCGCTGGGAAATGTCCGCTTAAATTATTTGAAATGGAAAAAGTAATTTTTAATATAAATACCTGAGCAAGAAAATAACTCGACATTATATTTTTACTGATTAATAAAGTTCACGTGTATTGCTAAAATGGAATAATAACTAAAATTTATTTGATACTATGTGTATTATTTGTGTGGTGTCTACGCAGAGCGATCAACGTTTCAACATTTGTATGTTTTATCTTGAAAATGTGAAAAAGTTCATCGATCCACATATACTCCTGTATATATATATATATATATATATATATATAGTACTGTGTTGCTGTTTCACAGCTCATCAGTGTGGCTAGAAAAGCAACTGCCTCAAACCAGAATAGAAACCCGATCGCCCAAACGATAGTCGGAGCTTGTAACTGTTACGCTATGCGTCTGCTACTATGCGAGCAGAGAATTTACAATGTTTTTACATTGTGAAATTCCTAACCTCAATTTGTTTACACAAAGAGCATCGCCTCATACGCTAATAGTAAATTGTATATCACTTCCCAAATGCTCAACCTGAGATAGGTGGCATAATATGTGTGTCTATGTGTCTGTGTCTGTGCCTGTGTACTTATATATGTGTATGTGTGTGGCGAAAGGAAGGGGCTGAGAAACGGTGTTATCAATGTTTTAGCAAAAGAAAATACGTTGAAACATTGAATGTGATCTGATATAATTACTATACTTTTTTTTACAAGGTGGTCACCACTTATCAAGGCCCGGAGGCAACTCAGAGATAAGGATTCTTGTAAGTACAGGACGTTAGTGTGGAGATTTATTAAAGTGTCTACTTAAGGGGGCGGTTCATCAGAAATTTGTTTACGTTGGACTTGAAGACATCCAGGTTGTAATCAGGTGGGCAGCAGGCAGATGGAAAAGAGTTCCACAGACGTGCACTTCTAAGAAAGAAGCTTTGTTCATGGAATGTACGTTTTGATGAGGCATAGATAAAGAGTGGGGAAAGTGTTTTACAGTGGGTTCAGCTAGACCGGTGTTTTTCGTAACAGATTGGCGAGGGGGACCAGAGATTGGAGTTCAGACGAGCACCTGCACATGGAAATAACGATAAAACAAGGATAGGCTTGCAACGTTTCTTCTGTGGGAGAGAGGTTGAAGGGAAGAGAAAAGGGCATCCCCCACTAAGCCACGAAGTCTATTTTGTACTCTTTCAAGGCAGGATAGGCTGTTTTTAGCAGCTCCTGTCCAGATATGGTAGCAGTATTCCATCGTAGGGCATACGTAGCTTTTATATAGACCGAGAATTGCATCAGTAGTGAGATATCTTCTGGAGCGGTAGAAGGATCCCACCATCTTTCCAGCGACCTTGGCAACAGATTGATGTTAGTGTTCCATTTCAGATCAGGAGTGAGGGTCAAACCCAGGAGTTTGTCAAAACATGGGACTTCTCCTAGACGAGAGCCACCCATTTCAATTGATGCCAGATGGGGATCAGAGCGTTGATGATGTAAATATAGGAGCTTGGTTTTAGATGCATTAAAGGTAACGAGCCACGTCTTTCCCCACTGAACCACACGCTCGAGATCAGAGGAGAGAGATAAGCGAGAACTGTGCCATTTACAGCCTTTGATGTGTTGCCGTAGATGGTCGTGTCATCAGCATAGATGTCAACGAATGATTTAAGTGTGTGTTTGTCCTATTTAGTACAAAACACTACTCACGTATTGAGCACTGTTTAAATCAATATTGAAAATAGATATATATTATTACTGAAATATTTTTTGTGGATACATGTACGAATTTATATATATATATATATATATATATATATATATATATATATATATATATGTATATGTGTCTATATATATATATATATATATATATATATATAAATATTGCGTGCGTGCGTGCGTGTTGGTGAGTATACATGTGTGTGTACAGGTGAGGTTGGAGAGAGGTGGTATGATACGCCATTGTGCATGCTTTCGCAAGACAAAAGAGCGAAATGGTCTCGGCTTTATTTAATTGTGCATACGTATAATATGTAGCGATCTCACTTGTCTGCTGTTGTCTAAATATAATTAGCGCATTTGAAGGTTCGTTTTGTATAATAGAAACCTCATGTGACGGAACACTTCCTTTGGCTACAATTAATAATAACAATCAGTCAACAAAACACACAAAACAATGCAGATAATAACAGCTGTAGACGAAGTTTTAGTGAAAACGCTTCTGTTTGTCAAAAGCAGTGACAATACAATCAATAGTGTAGCGCTTTGTGTTTTGCGCGAAACCAACAGCGGGCGCATGTGTAGAGAGGACAGAAAGAAAATAATATCGGCTGCTAATGAAATGCGAATTTAGTCGAAACATTTAAAAAAAGTCAAACATGTTGTGTTGTGGTTTCCTCTTCCCATATTTCAAATTAGTGCTAACTTAGTAAATTATCTCTTTGTAAATGTTTTGGTTACAAAAATGAAATTATAGATCAATCAACCTGTTAACAAATCAAATGGAAATATGTCGATGAACGCAATTTAAAAGCATCTACGACAATTTTTTATAAGAGGCTCAGTACTTATCAAGATCTAAATACCACTCGAGAATCTAAGTAAATTTACAAAAGTTTGGCAATGATTTAATCGTGTAGTGATTTGTAGTGATGGGGATTGAGTAGAATTGAGTTATTTAAAAATAAATTAAAATTACTAAAAAAGAATCTGTTCACATTATATTTTACGATTATTCCGAGGTAGTTAGCTGGAAAGATCAACACGCAGCCAGGTCTACGAAAGAAGGTTTGTTCATGGAACTGTCGTTTAGATTTGGGTAGAGTAAGAGAGTGAGAGATATTGTTAATAATGGTTGTAGTCGGACGAGTGCTGTACATTTTTGCGGTGGACCATTAATTGAACAAGAGTCGAGCATTTGTCATGGAAATAACGATCGAGCAAAGGCAGGTGTACCGCCAATTCTCTGTGAAAACTTTTACGTAAATAATAATGCCAATTGATCAGCATTAATGAAAATGAATAGCACTAACAACGGGATGTGACAAGAGGGCTACATATATCTGCTCATATATATATAACAAAAAGAGGTGCCTCAATATGAGAGGATGTATCCAACGAAGCTGAAATGACGAAAGCACGTATCCTTTACTTAAATTAGAAATGTGGGATAATGAGTGGGAGGATGTTCTCATAATGGAACATCTCAGGACGGCAGCCATCTACATTTTGCCCCTTTTCTTCAAGGAACATAGGTGTGTATAGGGAACTAGAATAATAAGATAAATTGATTCGAACATTCAATAATGTAAAAGTCTAGATACCTTCTAAATCGAGAAGTAATGATATAGTTTCAGATTTAAAATGACATATAGCAACTATCCCTTAAAATATATTGTGTTAATAAATATTATTGATCAAGAAACTATCCTTTTGAAATAATTACAATAAAATCTGTCTCATTTAACGCCTAAGGTGATGAACAGTTAAAGTATGTTATGAAATATTTCACATCTACGTGGCAGGTGCTCGTCTAAACTCCAATCTCTGGTCCCTCCTCGCCAATCTTCTACAAAAAAAACAGCCGTCTAGCTAGATCCACTATCAAAAACTTTCCCCCTCTTTAGCTATGCCTAAATCAAAACGTAGATTCCATGAACAAAGCTTCTTTCTTAGAACTGCACACCGGTGGAACTCTGTTCCGTCTGCCTGCTTACCTCCTGACAACAACTTGGATGTCTTCAAGTCCAACGTAAACAAATTCCTGATGAACCGCCCCCTTAAGTAAACACTCTAAATATCCACACTAACGTACTGTACTTACAATAACCCTTATCCCTGAGTGGCTTCCGGGCATTGATAAGTGGTGACCACCTTGTAAAAAAAAAATATATATATTTTCATGAATATTATGGATTAATAACTATGGTTTTCTGCATGTAAAACTTTGGAGTGTGATACAAATTTTATCGGCAACTATTCTGGTATGGGTTTGTTATAAAGCGAAACACTCTATTTCTAGTCAACCACTTCAGTAAGTTAATACTACTGTAAGTAAGATCGTCGGTTGACATTAGCGATAATACGTAGCTTTAGTTAGATCATTCCCACTTGTTTAAAATATAGTTAAATACTAGACTACCCATGAACGGTTGGGTGAGTATGTTACATTAGCTATGTAATTCATGTATGAGCGTGACACTTGTGACGTAAAGAAAAAATATTTTTTTACATAACAGAAACATTTCTCTGAAAGTATATTAAAACGAAAAATCACGAACGGATCACTCAAACATGAAAAAAAAATCGCCCCTATTCGTGTAAAATTACCTATTTTTCCGAATAATCGCTCAAACAATGAAAATAAAACATGATTTTCCTACGAATCGACCGCCGACGAAAGTCATTTAGCAGCGAAAAGGCACGTGAACCTACTGATGAGAAATATAAGAATGAAAAACCCATATTGGAATCCTTCAACCAAGTTAAAGAAAATTAAACTCTAAAAAAATAATTAATAACATCTGCAGCAAAAAAAAAAATAAAACCTAAATAAATAAAATAAAATAAAACTAATATTGAAACAGATTAGTAAATGTGTCAACAAATTCCTCGTTCTCACACAGCAATTTTGTATCTAGAAATGTAAACAAAAAATAAAAAAGAAGGAAGGAAGGAAAATAGACGTATAAAGTAGTAGTAGTAGTAGTAGTAGTAGTCTTGGCTTTACTCTTATTGTTCTTATGTTTGTCAACTGGTTAAAGTTGTTTAGTGCTAAGGAAATAGTAACAGTGTAGTTGTAATAAAGAATAGTTGTAAATCGCCCCCACTCTTCCCATGTTAAATAATAATTTCGAAATAATAACGTTAATATTTCAGTGCGCAGGTCAAAATCTTCAAAATAAGCGATTTGTGTTTATTTGTTTACGTTGTTATGCGATGATGTTTATGCGCGCATGCGCAACCGGATATCGTAAACCGGAAAGTGGGTTACATCACTCGTTACAAGTTCATTTGAGTTTTATAGTTATATAGATAAGTATCATAATGTAGCTTACTGTAGTAAACATGCTTATAGTATAAGTGGCAATTTACTGTCTCTTATTGAAGTGCTGGCGTTTCAGTGTAAACTTTGGGATCATTGCATCATTGCCAACAGTAAAACATGGAAATATGCCGCTTGTATAAGTCTAGCACTCTATCTAATCCACTCTATCTTCCTTTCCCTCTATCCCCTATTCTATCACCCCCTCGTTCTTTCTCTCCGTTTCTCTCTTATATATATATATATATATATATATATATATATATATATATATATATATATATATATATATATATATATAGTCGGCAAAAAAGCCACGTGTTGGTATATCTATGTAATAAAGAAACAGTGGTTGAAGGAGGTGTAATACGTAATGCTTCTCATCAGAAGAGAGGCAAGGTGCTAGGTTGCAAACATTTCAATGAGACATCTTGTAAGAAGAATAATTGGAGGGATATTAATTCATCCTGTATATAGCTGAGTGATAGACAAGCGGTGACTTGGGTATCTGGTGGTTTTAAACTAATATAATGCATGTTATCTGTGGACTTGCGTGATATTAGGAGTTATAAGAAATAGAGGAGGGCAATATAAGTGGGGGGAGCGTTATTAGGATGTATAGAGAGAAGGCATAAAAAGTAAAGGTTCGACAACCGAGTAACTGGCATAATCAGTGAGCAAACGGATTAGATGGATGTGAGCTGTTAAAGATTATAAAGTTTGCTAAGGAGTATGAATCGGTTCAAGAAAGTGACGTAGAGAAATATGATAATAAATTTAAATGGGATACAAAGATTAGTAACCAAACCCAGTGAAATATATATATATATATATATATATATATATATATATATATATATATATATATATATATATATATATATATATATTACAATAGCCAATTTCGAGCATGAAAAGAAATATGGTTTAGTTTAAACATCGAAATGTAAGGAACTAGTTGTTAAGCTGGAAAAGACAAGGACAAGATATTCTAATAAAAAAAAATAATGAATTCATGACTTAAAATATGGCAGCATTAAGAATTTATTTTATAATATTGTGAATTGAACAAAAAAAATATTAATGCTGCAATGTTTTAGTTGTAAATTTATTATAATTTTTACTAGAATATTATTTCCTTTCAATCATTTCTTTACTTTTCCATGTTTAAGCTTACTTTTCATACTCGCATTGTTCTATTACAATCAACGATTTTTCTAGGCTCTGAATAAATGCATTGTTGTTGTTTTTTTTTTTCAGCCTTATGCTTTTGCGTCAATAAACACATATATAATAATAGTGTACGGTACTCGTCTTCTTTCAATACAATCCCCCACTTATCTCTATTTCATGCTTTCATTCGTGTAGTAATAGCAACAGTAATTACTGAAACGACGTGGTTGCTATGGAAAGCATTCATAAAAAGTCGCTCACTTCTTTATATTTTTTACAATTTTTAACACCAGAAAAAACACCATAACCTTTGTTTTACTGAACCAAAATTGAATTTTTTTCGCGATATGGTTCAGACAGTGGTCTATAAACTGTTATAATTATTTTAAATTTGGTTGAAACTTAAGAGTGCGTGAAGCTTTAAAGTGGTTCTTAAAGACAAAAATCTGCCACTTAACCATATATTCAAACACAGTAGTGTTGAAATGATACACACACACACACACACACACGCACACACACATATATATATGTGTGTGTGTGTGTGTGTATGTGTGTGTGTAAAGCGAAACAACCATAATATTATATCGAATAATAAATGTATTTATGCAATTATATGTCTTTGTATTCTCTATAAATGTTATTATTATATTTACCCTCTTAAAGTAATATTTTATAAGTCTTTAACTGTCTTTTAATATATATATATATATATATATATATATATATATATATATATATATATATATATATATACATATATATTTCAGTCAAACAAGGTAGTGTGTGAATATATGGATAAGTGTCAATTTTACTCATTAAGAACTGATTTACAGCTTCCTCACTCACTCATTTTGCGATTAAATTTCAAACAATTTTAACAGTTATCTTCTCAGCGATATTTTAAAATAAAACTTTTCTTTTTAAACAAAAGTTATAATTAAATTACTGGTGTTCAAATCTTTTCTGAATAAATAATGAACGTGAGAGACGGTTCCTTTTTATTGGATGTTGGTTTCCCTAGTAAATTTTCAGCATTGACGTTTTACATAAGATTTCTTCTGATTATCTGTTGGTTTCCATAGCAACTTTTACATCGTCGGCATGTTCATAGCACATGCCATCTTATTTGGGTTTATAGTGAGAGTTACAAAATCATGCTCTTTATCGTGCTATGGATGATAACTCGTCGCTTACGACGTCGACCGTGAATTCTGTTTCGCTCGTTTTTGCCACTTTGTTTTGTTTATTTTCTTAATTAGGTATTTTATTTTATTTGATATTTAGTCACTTTAAGAAGTTAATCATCATTTTTTACGAATTTTTAACAATGCCTACCATATCGAACAAAAACCTGACTATATATAGTAACTAATATAAACACATATTTGTAAATGAGCAGCTGTATAAGTGTTAGTTTCGTGTAACGTGGTGGTTTAAGAAATATATATATATATATATATATATATATATATATATATATATATATATATATATACGCGCAAACAGTTAATAAAACATGTTAAAAAACACATTTTTACATGTTTTATTAACTGTTTGCCCGTATTATAAGCACTATTTCTTATTTGGTTTTATCGAGCTTTTAACATCTTTCTGAGATTACTTTATAAATAATAATTCTTTAATATTTTTATTATACTTTAATTTTACCATCTTGGATCATTTTGGTAAATTTAATTGTAATTTTTTATTTTATATGTATATATATATATATGTGTGTGTGTGTGTGTGTGTGTGTGTGTGTACTAAAAAACCAACGAAATGTCATGAACAAAATATATTTTTATAGGAATCTTAAGAAGAATGAAAAGAAAAAGAAGAAACAGCTGCTTAAAGGTCGGTAGTACTTGGTGACCAGTAGTCTGAGATGTCGGAAATTTTTCTGTCTCTGTCTGTCCTTGTGGCCATGTCACTAGCAAGGGTGCTGAAGGTAAACGTTTCGTCTGGGCTGACGTTATACGCCTGATAGTCAGGGACCCGAACCTTGGATTAACCACTAAGGAGGCTGTCCTATCACCAGGCGCAAAGTACTGTGACTGCTGTATTGCCATTTGGTGAGTGGATCTGGACCATGCAGTAGTCTCTGGTGGGGCCTCTCGATGCCATACTAGTGGGTAATTGTTACGGCTTTACCTTTTCGTGTGCTACAAAAAAAATCCTGTCTTTTTCTCTCTTACTTTCTCCTCTCTGTACTGCTCTAACCAAGTATGCCGACCTATTCCACAAATCCCCAAACCTCAACATGAAATATCTCCAGAATAAAAACTCGATTAAACCTAGAACCCATCTTATAACATCGACCCCTACTACCAGGTCTCCTTCTCCAACATCAGGGGTCTACGTTCCAACCTTCCAGAGGTTGAAACCCAATTACAGGAGACGAAACCGAACATATTATTTCTAAGTGAAACTGGCATTGGACAGACCATTTCCCTAGATGATTCATAATTAACGAATACTCTAATTTAACAGTTAAATCTGACACCCAAGATCGCCATGTGCATGGAATATGTGCCTAAATTAAGGATGGCTTCCCGTGTGGCAGGGATATCTCTAGAAAAGATCCTAATTTACCCTATATGTGCTTCAGGGTTGCACTTGCTAACACCACTTCATTTATATTTGCCCTCTATAGGCCCCACAACAGCGGAGTTACTATCTTTAAGAGCATATCTGAGAAAATAGACCACATACTGTCTTCACATCCGTCGGCTAACATCCACATCTGTGGTGACTTCAACGTCCATAACGTGGAATGGCTGACCCATTCAAATAAGACAGATGATGAGGGGAGGTTTTGTCATGATATTGCCATTGCTTATCACCTCACTCAGATTGTTCACGAACCCTCCCGTGTGCCCGATACACCCGGTCAATATGCAAGCCTTCTAGACCTTTTTCTCTCAACTTCCCCTGAGCTAGGTTCATGTTCTGTTAATTCTCCTCTAGGATCCTCCGACCACTCCGTCGCATCAGTGAAGATAAAAACGAAATGTAAGAAGCCCCCAGGCGTACCCCTCCACCGTACTGTAAACCGATACTCTATGTCTGACTGGGATAGCTTCCGTACACTCATATCTGATTTACCTCTGCACTCCATGTTTAAAAAGGAAGTGTCCTCTATAGTATCAGATCAGACCGAATAGATAATTGTAGGCACAGACCAATTCATACCATCTGAAAAATTTCAACAAAAACCTTACAGCCAGCCATGGTTCTCCCCAGAATGTGCTGCTGCTATCGCGCACAGAAATAACTTTTTCTATAGCTACCAACGTAATAGATGCACAGAGACTAAAGCTGCTTTCAGGACTGCCAGCAACCACTGTAAAAGAGTAATAAAAAATGCAAGAGAGCTATATACACAGTCTGTTAAATCCAAGGTAGCTGATCAGCGGCTTGGTTCCCACCAGTTTTGGCAAATAACAAATACGATCCTGAACAGAAGTGTGCGTTCTATCCCAACCATTATCAATGGACCAGAGGTCATCTCGTCAGCGTCAGACAAGGCCAAACTATTTGCAAAGAACTTTGCAGCTAATTCTACCCTATGCGACCAAGGTCATCAACTCCCCATATTTCGTCCTATAACACAGAACAAGCTAGGTAACATACAAATATCCGTGCATGAGGTCACCAAGCTAATCAAGAACCTTGATTCCAGTAAAGCAACTTGCCCTGATGGCATCCCAATTATAGTGTTAAAAAAGCTTCAACCAGAACTTGCTCCCATACTTACGAAACTATTTAAGCGCTGCCTTAAGGAGAAGTGCTTTGCGACTCCCTGGAGGACCTCATCAGTTTGCCCTATATTTAAGAATTAAGGTGATAAGTCATCTCGCTCTCAGTACAGACCAATAAGTCTCCTGTGTGTTATGAGTAAGTTGCTGGAATCCATATTAAATAGAGAAATAGTCAACCACCTCAGCAGGAATAACCTTCTTAGTGACACACAATATGGTTTCCGCTCTGCAAGATCTACCGCAGATGTGCTGACGGTTATATCCCACAGGATTAGTGGATCTCTTGGCAAAGGCTTCCTTTCTAGGGCAATCGCTCTTGACATAACAAAGGCCTTCGACAAGGTATGGCATAAGGGTCTACTTCACAAGATTTCCAGCTACGGTATAACTGGAAATGTTTTCTCAATCATTAAATCATTTCTCTCTGATAGGCTCATAAGTGTAGTGGTAGATTGACAAAAATCGGAGGGCTGCAATATAAATGCTGGAGTCCCTCAGGGGTCAAGCCTGGGCCCAACTCTCTTCCTTATCTACATCACTGACCTCCCTAAACACATACTTAAATCATTCGTTGACATCTATGCTGATGACACGACAATCTACGGCAACACATCAAAGGCTGTAAATGACAAAGTTCTCTCTGATTCTCTCTCCTCTGATCTGGAGCGCGTGGTTCAGTGGGGGAAGATGTGGCTGGTTACCTTTAATGCATCCAAAACCAAGCTCCTATCCTTACATCATAAACGCTCTGATCCCCATCTGGCACCAATTGTGATGGATGGCTCTCGTCTGGGTGAGGCCTCGTGTTTTGACAATCTTCTGGGTTTGACCTTTACTCCTGATCTGAAATGGAACACGTACATCAAGTCTGTTGCCAAGGTCGCTAGAAAGATGGTGGGATCCTTCTACCGCTCCAGAAGATATCTCACTACTGATGCAATTCTCGGTCTATATAAAAGCAAAGTACGTCCAAGGATTGGATACTGCTGCCATATCTGGGCAGGAGCTGCTAAAACAGCTTATCCTGCCTTGACAGAGTACAAAATAGACTTCGTGGCTTAGTGGGGGATGCTCTTTTCTCTACCCTGCAACCTCAATCCCACAGAAGAGACGTTGCGACCCTATCCTTGTTTTATCGTTATTCCATAGTAGGTGCTCGTGTGAACTCCAATCTCTGGTCCTCCCTCGCCAATATTTCACGAAAAACACCCGTCTAGCTGAATCCACTGTGAAAAATTTCCCCCACTCTATATCTGTGCCTAAATCAAAACGCGGCTTCCATGAACAAAGCTTCTTTCTTAGAACTGCACGCCTGTGGAACTCTGTCCCGTCTGCCTGCTTCCCACCGGACTACAACTTGTATGTCTTTAAGTCCAATGTTAACAAATTCCTAATGAACCGCTCCCTTAAGTAAACACTTCATCAAATCTCCACACTAACGTTATGTACTTACAATACCCCTTATCCCTGAGTAGCTTCCGGGCCTTGAAAAGTGGTGATCACTGTGTAAAAAAAACTTAACAGAAAGATACGATAATAAAAATAAAACGCATATTTGCTCTACAACAGTATTGAGCACTTTTCTATGGTTTTTATTAATTACCATTTCTACTAAACTCTCTCTATATATAAATCTAAATATATATATATATATAAATCTAAATATATATAAATATATATATATATATATATATATACATATAACTATGTTATATATTATACAAGTAAATAATATAATAGTAGTTCCATTACTTGTTATATATATATTACAAAAATGCTTGATTGAAGAAACCTCTGTTTTAGTGATTTTGATTGTTGCCAGTCAATGCCAAAGTCATTATAATATTATATTGAACAATTTTATCATATAAAAATTAATCAGTTAATGGATCTATATTTCAATACAGGCATTATGTTTGATTGATTTACGATACATATTTCAGAATAGAAATTTTTTAAAAAGTTTTCTTTATTATAACATGAGAAGGCAGTGGTTATAGATTCCTATACAAGATCGTCTTCTGTTGCAGCAGTGGTATATCTTACGAGAATAATTAAGCGTAAAAACTGTCAAATCATTTTCCATGCATAAAAACGTTTTTTGTGAAAAAATAGACTCTCGTCAGTAAGCCTACCTCACCTTCTAGTTGGAATGGCGTTTGGTGAGCAGCCGGTTGCCTTAAATTTGATCAATTACTGCTTGATCCCTAGAAAGACACCACCCGGCTTTGTTGTACCCTGATAACCACGTTGAGCATAGAACAACAGATAGTAGAAACCTAATGCTGCCTTGCAATGTAGGCCATTTAATTGTGTAACGCTGGCATCTTAATAACCAAAATGTAAATGTAAGATAACCATGACATAACAGTTTATATCGCTTCTTGATGATATGGTTTAAGACGGTTTCCATGTAGATAATTGCGCTGTACATGCTTCAATCTGCATTGACTGTAGAGTATCCGCTTAAGCCATGCGATAGGATCGCAGCATACTACAGCATTGCCTTTTTCAACTCAAATACCAAGAAATATTTCCCATAATCTTTCTTTATAAGTAGGCAAATGGTGTTCAATCCACTAACAACGATCGATTCTCTTCTAATATTACTCATACTCAATTTCATTTCTAATATTACTCATAAGTAATCCGTATACGTTAGTTTCTTTAGTTCTTTATAAAAAAGTAAACATCTAACAAAG